>NC_090739.1:136215694-136220694 GCF_036898095.1 Palaemon carinicauda
ACCCTTTGGTGAAGAAGAACTGTTTGGTAATCTCACTGTTATCAGGTGTATGAGTACAGAGGAGAATCTGTAAAGAATAGGCCAGACTATTCGGTGTACGTGTAGAGAAATGGAAAGTGAACCGTAACCAGAGATAGGTTCCAATGTAGTACTGTCTGGCTAGTCAAAGGACCCCCCAAACACTCTAGCGGTAGTATCTCAACGGGTGGCTGATGCCCTGACCAACCTACTACCTCCAATTCACACACTTGCTCACCCTGGGATTTTGAGATCCTTACTCTCAATAGCACACTCACGCGCGTGAGCGCACACAACCCATATAAAAAGATTTGAAATAACGGTACCAAGACGGGGATATATACACAAGTCAGAGAGGCAATTACTCAAAATGCTTTTCGAGGTGGACCTCGAAACTTCTCGGGCGAATATTTATTGCCGCGATAATTCGGGGGCGGAGAGTTACAAAGCCTGCTGTTTATGATGACCAATTACATTAATGCTTTGATTTAGTGTCCTGGGCGCTTCCTTTGTTCGCTCAAGGACATTTCTCATCCTTAGCGACGAGGAGCAAAGATCACTAAACAAGTTACAGAGTTGGTCAAATTGAAGGATTGACTCCAAGAAGCGCTTCCGATGGTATTTTTGTTCTTTCTTTTTTTTCATTGGCGAAGTGCGCAATATTATTCTTTTAATGTACACTCGCACACACACATACACACACACACACACACACACACACACATATATATATATATATATATATATATATATATATATATATATATATATATATATATAAACTAAAGTATCTGGTAACATGGCATGGTTGGAAGCGTCCTGGCCTTTCATTTGAGCACGATATTGTGTTGACTTTCATCCATACATATAATATACATACATATATATATATATATATATATATATATATATATATATATATATATATATATATATATATATATATATATATATATATATATACATACATATATATATAGACAAAGTGTCTAGCTCTATATATATATATATATATATATATATATATATATATATATATATATATATATATATATATATATATATATACATACATATATATATATATATATATATATATATATATATATATATATATATATATATATATATATATACATACACAAAGTGTCTAGCTCTATATATATATATATATATATATATATATATATATATATATATATATATATATATATATATATATATATATATATATATACTGTAGGGGTGTGTGTGTAACGCCCAACGTCATTGCCACACGTATAACTTCGGTCTTTCCCCGTCCTTTGGATAGGGGTAAGAGGGAGTAGTCATACACTGGTGAGAGGGGCTCCGTGGTGTGTGTGTGTGTGCGCGCGCATATCCAACAAAATACTAATCTTTACTCACCAGTTCCACAGACCCATAATGCCTTCTGCTAAATACCCCACGGCGGGATATCAAATCGCTTGAGGCCGATCTGAAAAGAAAGAAAATTATGTAATTTCAATATACTCAATTAGGTAATTAGGTAAATATATATCTAAAATGTTACAATGCGGATGTTGCTTCACCTGATTGGTAAGAATGGGAGTTGATTTTTTTTTATATCAAAATATATATCGATCGATAACTCTTAGCTGGATTACATCTTAATTTCAATATTTTTGAAGGAATAGTTGGTTAATCTATTTGGAAATCTAGGGCAGTTTTAAATTATATCTATCTATCTATCTATCTATCTATATATATATATATATACCTATATATATAAATATATACATACATACATATATATATATATATATATATATATATATATATATATATATATATATATATATATATATATATATATATACATATATATATTATATAGAAATTGATATTGATGCCAATATATATTCAATTGTTTAAAATTTTAAAATGCCAGCTAATTCCCAAATTAAGAACAAATACGGAGGTAAATATTAACTTATTTTCACGTTAAATATTTATCATAAAGTATTTTGAATTGTTCTTACATATCACGTATTCTATTTATCACAAAAGGAACAACCACTTCTATGAACACAGTTATGACAATAATAACAAAGAATTAGAACTAAAATTATTTTTTAAATTTCAATAGACCTGAATCCTTAAAATTACAACCGTAATAACATTTTATAACAGGATTTATAAGGAACTCAAAAACAGTAATCATAACAATAATGATAAAGATCCATCCGGTTTCAAAATTCAAGTTATCATCTTAATGAAGGAAGATCATCTATTTCTGAATATATATATATATATATATATATATATATATATATATATATATATATATATATACATATATATACGTATATATATATATATATATATATATATATATATATATATATATATATATATATATATACATATATATATACATATATATATACGTATATATATATATATATATATATATATATATATATATATATATATATATATATATATATATATATATATATATATATATATATATATATATATATATATATATATATATATATATATATGTATATATATATATATATATCCCCATCCAGCAAACATTTGCTATTGGAACTCACCATAAATATTTCAGGGTCCTTTCAAAAGTGAAATGAGCTCTCGCCAGGTGAATACACACTTGTACACTGTCAAGTTTTTGTCTTTTTTCAGCTCTCGCTCTTCCACACACTCATAACAAAACCAGTTTAAGCTTGCCTTCGCATGTATTAGAATGTTTGAATTTGTGTGACGTTCTTGCTCGGAACTACTTGCATGTAAACTCGTTATTTGTTGGATAAAGATGCATTCAACTCGCCACTCTGTTAACTAACACTTTGCACAAAAGGAAGTGCTAACCTACGTATAATAGAAAGCTAGAAAGTGGGCGCAGCTAAGGGCCTAAGAAACGATGCAAAAGCCTTTCAGTTGCGCATACAGAGCACCGCTTTTTCTGAGTGTATGTGTAGAAAGCTATAAAGTGGGCGCAACCACCTCGCACAAAAGGAAGCGGCAACTGAGGTATAATAGAAAGCTAGAAAGTGGGCGCAGCTAAGGGCCTAAGAAACGATGCAAAAGCCTTTCAGTTGCGCATACAGAGCACCGCTTTTTCTGAGTGTATGTGTAGAAAGCTATAAAGTGGGCGCAACCACCTCGCACAAAAGGAAGCGGCAACTGAGGTATAATAGAAAGCTATAAAGTGGGCGCAGCTAAGGGCCTAAGAAACGATGCAAAAGCCTCTCAGTTGCGCATACAGAGCACCGCTTTTTCTGAGTGTATGTGTAGAAAGCTATAAAGTGGGCGCAACCACCTCGCACAAAAGGAAGCGGCAACTGAGGTGTAATAGAAAGCTAGAAAGTGGGCGCAGCTAAGGGCCTAAGAAACGATGCAAAAGCCTTTCAGTTGCGCATACAGAGCACCGCTTTTTTCTGAGTGTCCATGAATGTGACGAAGTGGTGACGTTAAATTACATTAGGAAACGACTTTAAGAAAACGCCTAGTATGTGATGATGGTCTGTTTATCCTCCTCTTGAGATGACTTGGGATTCATTCATTATCGTCTCGACAATCTGACATTTTTCCTGCTGGTGGGAGGCGAGGAGAAAAGTGAGGAGGAGAGGGAAGAAGAGAAGGAGGATGTGGAAGGGCCATAGGAGGAGAAAGGGGAAAGGAGGAGGAGAAGATGGGGGAAGAGGAAGGAGAGGGGGAAAGGGAGGAGGAAAAGAATAGGGAGGAGGAGGAAGGAGAGGGGAAGAGGGAGGAGGAGAAGAAAGAATTGGAGGAAGAAGAAGGAAAGGGAGGAGAAGGAAGAAGAAAGGGAGGAGGAGGATGGGACAGAGGAGGAGAAAAGGAAAATAAGGAAGAGAAGAAGAGGGAGGAGGGAAAGAAGAGGGAGGAGAAGGAAGGAGAGGGGGGAAGAGTGAAGGAGAAGGAGAGGGAGGAGGAGGAAGAGAGAGGGGCAGGAGGAGGAGAAGAGGGAGGAGGAGGAAGGAAAGGGGGAAAGGGAGGAGTAGAAGAAAGAATTGGAGGAAGAAAAGAAGGAAAGGGAGGAGAAGAAGAAAGAAAGGGAGGAGAAGAAGAAAGAAAGGGAGGAAGAGAAGGAAGAGTGGGAGGACGAGTATAGGGAAAAGAAGGAGCAGAGGAAGAGGAGGAGAATGAAGAGCAGGAGAAGATAAAACGAGACATGGGACAGGAAGGAATTAGACAAAATGAAAGGAGGAAATGAGTTATTGAGGAGTGGAAGAGAAGCAGATAACAAGTGAAGACTAAATAGAAAAAGGGAATGAAAAGAGATAACAGAGGAAGACAGATAAAGAGGGGAAGAAGGGGATTAACGGATAGACAGATAAATAGATAGATCTACCCGTGAAAACGATTAGACAGATAGATATATAGCCCCGTGAAAATGGATAGACAGATAGATAGCCCCGTGAAAATGGATAGACAGATAGATAGCCCCGTGAAAATGGATAGACAGATAGATAGACCCGTGAATAGGGATGGACAAATAGATAGATAGCTCCGTGAAAACAGATACAGATAGATAGATATCACAGGGAAAACGAATAGACAGACAGATAGATAGCCCCGTGAAAACAGATACAGATAGATAGATATCACAGTGAAAACGGATAGACAGATATATAGCCAGCCCCGTGAAAACAGATAGGCAGATAGATAGCAACGTGAAAACAGATAGACAGATCTCTCCGAGAAAATAGATAGGCAGAGAGATGGCCACGTGGAAATGGATAGACAGATAGATAGCCCCGTGAAAACAGATAGACAAATAGATAGATAGCTCCGTGAAAACAGATACAGATATCACAGGGAAAACGAATAGGCAGATATATAGATAGTCCCATGAAAACAGATGGACAGATAGATAGATATCACAGGGAAAACGAATAGACAGATATATAGATAGCCCCGTGAAAACAGATAGACAGATAGATAGATAT
>NC_090739.1:136243842-136277349 GCF_036898095.1 Palaemon carinicauda
AAGAGGACAACCTGGCAACGCTGTATAGAATTTGGAGAGATGCTGTGTCGGGCGCATAGCCGGCATACCAAGACACAGCTCGGCCAAGAATAACAATTTTATAAGGCATGCACACCTTACGGGGTTTCACAGATAATATTTACGAGAGAGAGAGAGAGAGAGAGAGAGAGAGAGAGAGAGAGAGAGAGAGAGAGAGAGAGCTCTTTCTCCTCACTATATAAAGATCAGGTTTGGTCTAGCACGTATGTCAACCAACTCTGTGATTAATTTTGTCTTTGGGATAAAATAAGGGTTGTGGTCTATTGAGAGAGAGAGAGAGAGAGAGAGAGAGAGAGAGAGAGAGAGAGAGAGAGAGAGAGACTCTTTCTCCTCACTATATAAAGATTAGGCTTGGTCTTACACTTATGTCTACCAGCTCTGAATAATTTTGTCTTTGTGATAAACTAAGGGTTGTTGTGGTCTATTGGTAACGTCTCTGCCTGGCGATCCCCTGACTGGGGTTTGAGTCCTGCTCAAACCCGTTAGTTCCATTAGTGTTTGCAACCTCACAAATCCTTGTGAGCTAAGGATGGCATAGGGGGTTTGGGGGAGCCTACAGGTCCATCTGCTGAGTCATCAGCAGCCATCCCCTGGCCCTCCCTAAACCTATCTTGGGTAGAGAGGGGGCTTAGGCGCTAATCATATGTTCATATAGTCAGTCTCTAGGGCATTGTCCTGCTTGCTAGGGCAACGTCACTGTCCCTGCTATTCATGAGCGGGGTTTAAACCTTTGAAGAGCAGGAATCTAATTTGGTTTACATCTCTTAAACCTTTTTCTACCACGTTCACAAAAACAACTCCACGCTACGGATATGAAAACACTTTTATCCTTAACTATTTACTGACCTAACAACATTCCTTCTCTCCCAAAGGCAAAATCCCCATTATTATTATTATTATTATTATTATTATTATTATTATTATTATTATTATTATTATTATTTGTTAAGCTACAACCCTAGTTGGAAAAGCAGGATGCCATAAGCCCATGGGCCCCAATACGGAAAATAGACCAGTGAGGAAAGGACACAAGGAAAAAATATTTTGAGAACAGCAACAAAATTTAAATATATAATTCCAATAAAAACTATAAAAACTTTAACAAAACAAGAGGAAGAGTAATTAGATAGAACAGCAAGCACGACTGTTACCCTCAGGGAAGAGAACTCTAACCCAAGACAGTGGAAGACCATGATACAGAGGCTATGTTACTACCCAAGACCAGAGAACAACGTTTTGATTTTGGAGTGTCCTAGAAGAGCTCCCACCCCATAACCCTCCAATTTCCACGCCCAAGAACTTAGAACTCCATTACAACATGTACATATAATCTACAACCAATTCTAAAACCAATCCCCGCTCCCCACCACCGCCTTCTTTGGCCCATGTGGTAACGTCCCTGACTGGTGAAAGCCAGACCTCGTTTCGAGATCCGCTCAAACTCGTTAGTTTCTTTAGTCGTTGCAACCTCAGCATCCTTGTGAGCTAAGTATGGGGGGTTTGGGGAGCCTATATGTCTATCTGCTGAATCATCAGCAGCTATTGCCTGGCCCTCCTTGGTCATAGCTTGGGTGGAGAGGGAGCTTGGGAGCTGTCATCATACATACATACATACATACATACATACATTATACTTATATATATATATATATATATATATATATATATATATATATATATATATATATATAATCCTATCGACCAGTACAATGCCCTAGAAATGGCCATATATATATATATATATATATATATATATATATATATATATATATATATATATATATATTATATATATATATATATATATATAAACTTTATATATATATATATATATATATATATATATATACATATATATATATACATACATACACACATATATATATATATATATATAAAGTATATATATATATATATATATATATATATATATATATATATATATATATATATATATATATATATATATATGGCCAGTTCTAGGGCATTGTCCTGCTCGATAGGGCAATGTCACTGTCCCTTGCCTCTGCCATTCATGAGCGGCCTTTAAACCTCCCAACGACCAGAAGGGGACAGGACCCAGCCCCCCCAAAAAACACCACCTCTTCTAGCTCTCACCCCATTGGCATGAGAGTAAGGTGTGGAAAACCATCTACAAGTGGAGCTCTGAGGATAAAACAAAGAAGATGAAACCTTATACTGTTTGCCTTGGGGACCTGATCTATGGTTTTTTCCCTGGGACGATGGCAAACATTTGCTTTCCTTGGCTGTTGAGCGAATGGGGAACAGACAGGAGTTTGTTTAACTTCCGGAAGTCCCATGACTACTGGGGATTGTTTAGAGAAAAAACAATGGCAATATTGCATATATGTAACTGCAGTTGAATTGTTAACACAATAATTCAATTACATACGATTCTCTTGAACATATGATACTTTAATAATATAATGACAAATTATTTCTTGTATATACAGAATTATACACAAATGATCATTTATAGCTTAGCTGCAAAATTCAATAGGAAAATGCTAATTGAACATGATATATATAGGTTTTTTGTTTTCTTATAACTTACTACATATATACCACGTCATCAAAACCTACACACACAAACACACACGGTGCAACACAGACACCTACATATGATTAATATGTACTTTATAAATGTTTTCCTCGTCTCTCTCTCTCTCTCTCTCTCTCTCTCTCTCTTCTCTCTCTCTCTCTCTTCTCTCTCTCTCTCTCTACTTTTACATGTATACACATTTTATATATATATATAATATATATATATATATATATATATATATATATATATATATATATATATATATATATATATATATATATATATGTATGTATGTATACACACATACACATACAACATACCACTAATAATACTCAACCGTAAATTCCACACAATACAGTCAATCAGTCAATCAATCAGTTCCGATTCCAAATTCATCACCGAAAGAGAGAGAGAGAGAGAGAGAGAGAGAGAGAGAGGAGAGAGAGAGAGGAGAGAGAGAGAGAGAGAGAGATAGACGTTTAAGATATCTCATTCAATCGCTGATCCGCTAATTGAAGAGAGAGACAGAGACACATTCGACAAAAAACATTTTTCATCCAATCCCGTATGCGAACTGAATAGTAGGACGGGATGGAGAGAGGACGGTGTAAGTCGGCAGCTACAGAAGACCGGGGGGGGGGGGGGGGGGGGGAGGAGGGAAGCTGCGTCATCGGCCTATGTATTGCCAATTAAACGTCTACTTCTGGCATTCAAATATTCTGTATTATTACAGCGAAGATAAATTGCCTCTTGAGCTTTGAAGTTTAAAGCGCGTTTACAATCCGTTTGAAAGGTTTAAAGGCCGCTCATGAATGGCATGGGGAAGAGACAGTGACATTGCCCTAGAGACTGATTATATATACACATGATCAGCCCTAACCCCTTTCCACCAAGCTAATGACCAAGGGGGGCCAGGAAATGGCTGCTGATGACTCAGCAGATGGACCTATTAGCTCCCACAAACCGCCCAAGCTAGGACCAAGGTGGGCCAGGCAATGGCTGCTGATGATTCAGCAGATGGATATATTAGCTCCCACAAACAGCCCAAGCTAGGGACCAAGGAGGGCCAGGCAATGGCTGCTGATGACTCAGCAGATAGACCTATTAGCTTCCCCAAACCGCCCAAGCTAGGACCAGGAGGGCCAGGCAATGGCTGCTGATGGCTCAGCAGATAGACCTATTAGCTCCCATAAACAGACCAGGCTAGGACCAAGGAGGGCCTGGCAATGGCTGCTGATGGCTCAGCAGATAGACCTATTACCTCCCCCAAACAGCCTAAGATAGGACCAAGGAGGGCCAGGCAATGGCTGCTGATGACTCAGCAGATAGACCTATTTGCTCCCCCAAACAGCCCAAGCTAGGACCAAGGAGGGCTAGGCAATGGCTGCTGATGACTCAGCAGATAGACCTATAGGCTTCCGCTAAACCCGCCATCCTTAGCTCACAAGGATGGTGAAATTGCCGAAACCAAAGAAACTAACGAGTTTGAGCGGAATTCGAACCCAAGTCTGGCGTTCACCAGTCAGGAACGTTACTCTTCGTTTTTCTATGTTTGCTCTATCAACGTATATTTGTTTTTTTCTTATAGTAATACGTTTAAAACGCAGCAGACTTATTAGGCCTATTCATAAATAGTGTACGTGACCCGCCAAAAAGATGGTTTTAACCTTTACATAGATATGAACACATACATCCTTCTCACAAAGCTATGACTATTCCATCTCCTATAACCGAGGGGATGGGTAAAGCCAAGCGTGACCAGAAATATATATATATATATATATATATATATATATATATATATATATATATATATATATATATATATATATATATATATATATATATATATATGTGTGTGTGTGTGTGTGTGTGTGTGTGTAACTGAAACCAAAAAAAAATAAAGAAATCAGTCCGAAGAAAAAAGATTCCTGTATCCAGATTCAATAGTACTAAGAAGCGAAACACGAACGAAATTCCCACTCATACCACCAGGTGGCAGGTCGTCTCAGTAGGCTAGTGCAAATACAACGGTAATTGAATTTGCTCTGACCCCGAGCTAACAAAAAACACACTGGTTGTTATACTGGTACTTCTATCAATGGATCGTTTGGGTACGGAACGACATAGTGACTTGTTAAGGTAGAAATCCTTAAAATAACAAGTTAGTTAGTTGGCAGTTTGAGAAGCTGAGTTGCCAGTTCATATATATATCTGCGCCTGATCGTGTTTTCAAAAGAGTAACTATCCGTCATCAGAAAGAGCAACAATTTTCAAAATTTCAATCAGCACAATAGGGGGAGAGAGAGAGAGAGAGAGAGAGAGAGAGAGATGAGAGAGAGGAGAGAGAGAGGAGAGAGGAGAGAGAGAGAGAGAGACAGTTTTAATTAAGACTTTACCAATACATCCAACATAACAAAATAGGATAAAATTTATTAGAGAAAATATAAATTTACCATAGATTAATAAATAAACGTTTATGAAATAATCATAGAGAAAAGTGACAAAATTAATAGAAATAAGAAAAACTTATAACATAGAGAATACAAACTCCAAGATATGAAAAAACTCAAAATAGAAAAATTCCACCCAATGAAAAAGAAAATTGAACACGAACCAACTTAACTAAGAGAAAACAAGGATAATCGAAGCCAAAGTTTAATTGTTAAGATAAGAATGAAGAGGATAGAGTAAAAGGAAAAAAAAGAACGTAGGGTGAAGCAAAAGAGGAATAAGAAAGATGGGAATAAGAAAGATGGGGAAAAAGAGAAGCGCTAATTTGGCGGTCCAAATGAGGCGGAAAGAAGCCACAAGAAACTTTTGACTTCCAGCTCCAGTTACCGGATTTTGGGGGGAGGGGAGAGGGGGAGAGGGGGATGGGGAGGGGGGGAGGGGGAAGGGGAGGGGGTACGGGCCATCGTTGTTTCACGAATTCTTTTCTCTTTGCTAAATCGGGCCAAGCTACTGGCGTGCAAAAACAGTTTTTTTTTTTTTTACCCCCTCCCACAAACATTTTTTTCTCAATATCTACAGATAAGATAAAAACAAATGAAGCCGCAAGATACATCCGGCCCTTATCGTAAGGTTACCAAGTTACCTGCTCATACAAAAGGTAAATAATTCCAAGGTAGGTGTTCATGCAAAAGATAGATAATTCCAAGATAGCAGTTCATGCAAAAGATAAATAATTCCAAGATAGCTGTTCTAGGAAAAGAGAGAAATAATTCCAAGGTAGCTGTTCATGCAAAAGATAGATAATTCCAAGATAGCAGTTCATACAAAAGATAAATAATTCCAAAATAGCTGTTCTAGGAAAAGAGAGAAATAATTCCAAGATAGCTGTTCTAAGAAAAGAGAGAAATAATTCCAAGATAGCTGTTCTAGGAAAAGAGAAATAATTCCAAGATAGCTGTTCTAAGAAAAGAGAGAAATAATTTCAAGATAGCAGTTCTAGGAAAAGAGAGAAATAATTCCAAGATAGCTGTTCTAGGAAAAGAGAGAAATAATTCCAAGATAGCTGTTCTAGGAAAAGAGAGAAATAATTCCAAGATAGCTGTTCTAAGAAAAGAGAGAAATAATTCCAAGATAGCTGTTCTAAGAAAAGAGAGAAATAATTCCAAGATAGCTGTTCTAAGAAAAGAGAGAAATAATTTCAAGATAGCAGTTCTAGGAAAAGAGAGAAATAATTCCAAGATAGCTGTTCTAAGAAAAGAGAGAAATAATTCCAAGATAGCTGTTCTAGGAAAAGAGAGAAATAATTTCAAGATAGCTGTTCTAGGAAAAGAGAGAAATAATTCCAAGATAGCTGTTCTAGGAAAAGAGAAATAATTCCAAGATAGCTGTTCATGCAAAAGATAGATAATTCAAAGATAGCTCTTCATGCAAAAGATAAATAATTCCAAGATAGCTCTTCATACAAAAGATAGATAATTCCAAGATAGCTGTTCATGCAAAAGATAGATAATTCCAAGATAGCTGTTCATGCAAAAAGATAGATAATTCCAAGATAGCTGTTCATGCAACAGATAAATAATTCCAAAATAGCTGTTCATGCAAAATATAGATAGTACCAAGATAGCTGTTCAAGCAAAAGATAGATAATTCCAAGATAGCATTCCAAGGAAAAGATAGAAATAATTCTGATATAGCTGTCATGCAAAAGAAATAAATAATTCCAAGATAGCTGTTCATGCAAAAGATAAATAATTCCAAGATAGCTGTTCATGCAAAACATAGATAATTCCAAGATCGCTGTTCATGTAAAAGATAGATAATGCCAAGGTCGCTGTTCATGGAAAAGAGAGAGATAATTGCAAGATAGCTGTTCGTGTAAAAGAAAGAAACAATTCCACGATAGCTGTTCATGCAAAAGAAAGAAATAGAGCTCTAGCTAACAAAACAATGACCTAGATGCTTACTATATGTACGTATGATCAGCGACCAAGGTCCCTCTCCACCCAATCTAGGACCAGGGAGGGTTAGACAATTGCTGTTGATGACTCAGCAGGTAGACCTATAGGCTCCCCCAAAGACCCACATCGACGGTGAGGTTACAAACACTACAAGAAACCATCGAGCTTGAGCGGCATACGAACCCCAGTCCGGTAGATAGCCAAACAGGGACGTTGCCTATAATCCACAACAACATAGTTAATGTTTAGGGCCTGTGGTGGCTGATGTGGTAGCGTCCCTGACAGGTAATCGCCAGATTGGGGTTCGAGCCCCGCTCAAACTCGTTAGTTTCTTTGGTCGCCGCATCTTCACTTGTGAGCTAAGGAGGGGGGAGGGGTTGGGGAAGCCTATAAATCTATCTGCTGAGTCATCAGTAAACAATGTCTGCCCCTCGTTGGGTGGAGAGCTGTCTCGGGCGCTGATCATATGTATCTATGGTCAGTCTCTAGGGCATTGTCCTGCTTGATAGGGCAATGTCACTGCCCCTTGCCTCTACCATTCATGACCCGCTTTTAATTACAGAGGTGGTTTCACAAAGGCAATTAACTGTTCTTAGCAAATGCTGATTTTTTTTTTTTTTTTTTTTTTTTTTTTGAGGGGAGTTAAGACCAACACTACTCAGTAACACCGAGACTGAACATTACTGGTGTATAAGACACAAAATAATGTCTTTCTATCAGTACAACGACGTTAAAATACGACTGGCAGGTGCTAAAAGCCTGACCAACATTTATATCCGGCTTGGAACTTGAACGAAAAAAATAGTAAAATTATTCACGGACCTGAGAAATATTTTGGGATTTTTTTTTTTTTTTTTTTTTTTTTGGTAAAGATTCCTAGAACGTTCTGGATTTTCAGGGAAGACTGATAGACGCTGGTACTCACTTGGAGTTGGGAGCAAGGGTGTCGGACATGGCTATAATGCTGCACTAATAGGATACTGCATCTTTTAAAGGTTTGGTGGGACCTACATCCACACACTATTATTATTATTATTATTATTATTATTATTATTATTGAAGTTGATGTTGTTGTTGTTGTTGCTGTTTTTATTATTGTGATCTCACTATCGTTATCATTTATCAAAATAGGGGTACAACCCGCCCCCCCCCCCCTCAGAAAAGAAGGATAAGCTTCAAAGAATAATTAATTAAAAACAAAAAGTAAGCAAAGAGAATTCTGACAAATTAAAGGTTTGATTAAGATGATTCAAACCGAGCTAGGTTAACGTATAAGAGTATGCGTAAATGAACATTAATAAAGAAATATGGGTTAATTATCACGACTTACGTCCCAGGAAGTAAGGGCATAAACAACAAAAGTATTTCTTGGGCCGTAAATAATTTGAAGAACATTTAAAAAAAAAAACTCGAACCATTTCAGCTGAATAACATTCAAATATCCAATGAAACTTACATGCATAAACTTCGACAAAACATAACGGACAAAAAATCAGCCGAGAAATATCTAATTCAAACGAATTTGAAATATGATTTTCAGAAAATTCTATAAAAGGTTTTCGAAGTAAATACGTCAAACATTCAAAACATTTTCTATTCTTTACCGCTGTTTACATTGTTCTTTACTCTTGGGTAGCGCCATAGCCTCTAAATCAGGGGTTCTCAACCTGGGGTTCGCGAACCCCCAGGGGTTCAAAACCAGATTTCAAGGGGTACTTAGATGGCTGACTAAAAATTTTTTTTTAGATAGTTACATCTGCTCAGAGAGAGAGAGAGAGAGAGAGAGAGAGAGAGAGAGAGAGAGTGTGTGTGTGTGTGTGTGTGACGGAGGGGCGCGCCATATCGTGTCGGTTTAATTTTTGTCACTGGAGTGCATGAAGCCTAGCTTTCTCAAACGCCATCTAAACAGCTGTCATCCAAGTTTTATAAGCAAGAATGCTGCTTTCTTCAAGCAAAAGGAAGAGGGATTGAAGCGAGCACGCTTCGATCGTTCGGGACATTTCAGGCAACAAAATGAAGCTGGTTTGCGTGCATCCTACATGGTATCACTGAGAATTGCACAAGAAAAGAAACCTCACAACATTGCAGAAAAGTAGATAGTTCCTTGCTGCAAAGATATAATACGTTGTGTTATTGGTTGTGATGCTGAGCAGAAGGTCACATCAGTACCTCTCTCAAATGATACTGTTCATCGACGAATAGTAGATATGTCTGAGGATGTCAAACAACAAGTAATTGCTGAATTAAAGGAAGCCTCTTTAGGAAAATTTGCAATCCAGCTTGACGAGTCGACTGACGTGGCTGCTTGTGCACAACTCCTAGTGTTTGTGCGATACGTCACTGGTCAAGATTTCAAGGAAGAGTTTTTGTTCTGTCATACCTTGAATACGACTACTAGAGGTGAAGACATTTTCAATGAAGTCTCATTGTTTTTTGAGAAAGAAGGACTGTCTTGGAATAATGTATGTGCATGCACAACTGACGGAGCACCAGCAATGCTTGGTCGTCGATCAGGATTTCGAGGAAGAGTGAATCAGGTGAATCCTGAAACCAAGCATCTTCATTGCATGCTTCATAGATATGCCCTGGCATCCAAAACTCTCCCACCTGATTTAAAATTAGTCCTGGATGATGTTGTGCACATGGTAAATGCCATCAAGTCAAGCGCCCTAAATACAAGACTATTTTCCCTTCTGTGCCAAGAGTTTGGAAGTGATGAAGAAGTGTTGCTCCTTCACACTGAGGTTCGCTGGCTGTCGAGGGGGAATGTGGTATCAAGAGTAGAATCACTAAAGGAGGAGCTCACTGAATTCTTCAAATGTGACAACAAGGCAAAGTCACTTGAGTTCACCAAGAAATTGTCAGACAGCCAGTGGCTTCAGAAGCTGGCCTACCTGAGTGACATATTCTTACGCCTCAACTCATTTAACTTATCCTTCCAAGGCCGTTTTGCCACAGTGAGTGATTTCATGGACAAACTTAGGTCACTGACCATGAAGCTGGAGCTTTGGGAAGGGAAGGTCAAAGATGGAAATCTTAGCATGTTTGAACACCTTGGTGAGGCACTTGATAAAAGTCAAAACACTGGAAAATAAGATGTGATGCAACTTGTGCAATCACATCTAGCTTCTCTGCGGATGGAGCTGCAGTCTTACTTCCCCGAATTGAGTGAATTGGAATCAAAATTGATTAGAAACCCTTTCATTGTGAATGTGCACCTTCTCCCAGATAACATGCAAGAGGAGTTCTTAGAGTTGGTGAACGACTCTGTTGCAAAAGATGCATTTGAAACACTTACCCTAACCAAGTTCTGGGCTAAAATGAGTGAGATTTACCCTGTTGTATCTAAAGTAGTTCTGAACTCTTTGTTGATGTTCCCTAATACTTATCTGTGTGAGCAAGAATTTTTAACGCTGTTGAACATGAAAACCAAACATCGATCACGGCTTAATGTGGAACATGACCTACGATTGTGCCTGTCTAATACTGCTCCTCGAATTGAGAAACTTGTTTGTAACAGACAGGCACAGCCTTCACACTGAAGTTCAGTAATGGTTGATAAAGGAAATATTGTTTCATTTCTGCATGTGTAGTATCACTGTAAAATACTTGGAATATTCATGTTTCATCTCAGTAAAGTAATAAAAATTTGAATAATTTCATAATATCCTATGTTGTACCATTGTACATTGAGTTAGTTACTAAATTACCATTTTGTTCGATGTCAGATTACCGGGGGGTACTGGTAAATGGTCTTATATCTCAGGGGGTACTTGACGGGAAAAAGGTTGAGAACCCCTGCTCTAAATCATGGCCTTTCTCTGTCTTGGATTAGAGTTCTCTTGCTTGAGGGTACACTTGGGGACACTGTTTTATCTTATTTCTATTTTTTTTTCTTTTTGAAGTTTTTATATTTTATCTAATTTACTGCTCTTAAAATATTTTAAAAGAATTGTTTATTTCTTTCCTTGTTTCCTTTCCTCATTGGTCTATAACTGTTGAAGCCCTTGGGCTTATAGCATCTTGCTTTTCCAACTAGGGTTATAGCTTAGCTTGTAATAATAATAATAATAATAATAATAATAATAATAATAATAATACTGGGGACGAGTGATGGTTTGATTATGTTGTTAATAAAAAATATCCAGAACCAAATTGGATAAAAAAAAACACGATAAAACTCTTAATAAAAAGTACCAAAAATAAAAGCAAATTCACCATTTTCAATAACATCATGTCATCGGTGGAAACTACACCCAAGTACATTGAGGATTTTATAATTGGAAAAATAAGGAAAATTTGACTTTTTTCTACTGATATCAGAGTTAAAGATAAACTTAACGAAATAAAAAAGTAATTAATTTTTCCCTTTATGAAATTAAATTGATAACATAAAAAAGGAAATACGAAATCTTTACTAAATTACAGAATAAAGGTTAAATTTCAAATTTTCCTATCTTAAATTCCCGTCTATGAAATGCAATTAATAAGAACATCAAAATGCAAATGTGAAAATTTTCACTAAGTTATAAGATAGAAGTTGAATTCCGAATTTCCCACTCTCGAAATTCCCGTCACAAAAATAAATCCCACAAAAAATATATATATAAGAAAACAAAAATAAATCCCATACAAAAAAAAAAATATAAGAAAAAACAAAAATAATCTTCACAAAAAATATAAGAAAACACAAAAATAAATTCCACAAAAAATATAAGAAAACAAAAATAAATCCCACAAAAAAATATAAGAAAACAAAAATAAATACCACAAAAAATTAATATAAGAAAACACAAAAATAGATCCCACAAAGAAAATATAGGAAAACACAAAAATAAAGCCCACCAAAATATATAAGAAAACACAAAAATAAATCCCCACCCAAAAATGAGAAAACAAAAATAAATCCCACAAAAAATGGAACCTAAAAATAAATCCCAGAGAAAAATATACAAGAAGAATAAAGCCAATATAGTTTTAACACTACAGAAAATATGACATCCCCCCCCCAAAAAAAAAAAATATAGATGATAAAGCGATACTGAGAGAAGAAGCGGGTCCGAGGAACCACTCTTCGTTATCTCTTCAAATTTTACGAGATGCTGGACGGTCATAAAGAGACATTTTCACTCAGCCGAACGTCGTTTCCCCATTAAGAACTCTAAGCAAAAAAAGCAAAAGAAAGAAAAAATGAAGTGATTCACCATTAAATCGATGGTGATGATTCTGGAGACGATCACTATAATAGTGACGGTTAACTATCATATACGTTACAGATTGTTTGAAGGCTTTAAAGGCCGCTCATGAATGGCAGAGGCAAGGGACACTGACCATATACACAAATCAGCTCCCAAGGGCCCCTATCCACTCTAGTTAGGAGCAAGGAGGGCCAGGCAGTGGCTGCTGGTGACTCAGCTGATAGATCTATAGGTTCCCCCAAATCCCACCCTCCATCCTTACCTCACAAGAGTTGCTTATAGCAACGTACGTTTTCAACTAGGATTGTAGCTTAGCTAATAATAATAATAATAATAATAATAATAATAATAATAATAATAATAATAATAATAATAATAGGCTTACTGCATCCTGCTTTTCCAGCTAGGGTTAGGACTAAGCTAGTAGTAGTAATAATAATAATAATAATAATAATAATAATAATAATAATAATAAACAAGGATATTAACTTTGCTGCTGCTAATAATAATAATAATAATAATAACAATGATAGAAAGAGGACGAGTGAGGCAATATACAATTTACTTCTCATTTCCTTCATAAACTTTCTTTCCTCTATTGCTACAATCCTTTATCCAGTCAACCAGACAAGGAAAGGATACGAGAGTAAGGGGGATTTCAACAATGATCCAAAACCCTCTCTTATCAACAATCCGAGGGAGTTGGGAGGGGGTTTATCCCCTCTGGGGAGAGGATGAAACCCTTCCCCCTTCCCCCCTGACTGGGGGACTGAGAGGTGGTCAGAGTGGAGAAGGAGGTAGGGGGGAACATACAACTATGAGATAAGGCTATCACTTATCAGCTATCTGGGGAAAGATCTGTCAAGCATCTGAGTGGAGGGGAGGGGAGGGGAGGGGTTATCCCTCCCACCTCCCCCAGGGTATTCAGGGGTGGAGGGAGGGGGGAGAGATTCAACCATGAACTATAGATATCTCTTATCAACTCAAAGGGGTGAAAATTGTTATCAATTTTCTCTTCGACATGAGAGAGAGAGAGAGAGAGAGAGAGAGAGAGAGAGGTAAAACTTGCAATCTCTTCTCCCTTCGACATATGAGAGAGAGAGAGAGAGAGAGAGAGAGAGAGAGAGAAATAACTTGCAATCTCTTCTCCCTTCGACATATGAGAGAGAGAGAGAGAGAGAGAGAGAGAGAAATAACTTGCAATATCTTCTCCCTTCGACATATGAGAGAGAGAGAGAGAGAGAGAGAGAGAGAGAGCGAGAGAGAGAGAGAGAGAGAGAGAGGAATAACTTGCAATCTCTTCTCCCTTCGACATATGAGAGAGAGAGAGAGAGGAGAGAGAGAGACTGCTGATAGCGTATTGTTATTTATTTTTAAACTCCCTCCATTGTAATCCTCTTTAAGCTAGATTGCTCATTCGTGTAATGGCAGTTAATACTGACTAACGACCATCATTATTTGGTTAACAAGGTCGTTTGAGGGTCCAGAATGTCGATGGTTATTAGGAGTGTACAATACAATTCTTCTAACATCCCCTCTCTCTCTCTCTCTCTCTCTCTCTCTCTCTCTCTCTCTCTCTCCTCATTTAAAATTCTCTCTCTCTCTCTCTCTCTCTCTCTCTCTCTTCCTCATGTAAGATTCTCTCTCTGTATATATATATATATATATATACATATATATATATATATATATATATATATTTAATCGTTTATATATTACTTCCTCATTTAAGACTCTCTCTCTCTCTCTCTCTCTCTCTCTCTCTCTCTCATTTACGATTCTCTGAAATTGTCTTTACATTACTTCCTCATTTAAAATTCTCTCTCTCTCTCTCTCTCTCTCTCTCTCTCTCTCTCTCTCTCATATATATACGATTCTCTGACATTGTCTTTACATTACTTTATCATTTAAGATTCTCTCTCTCTCTCTCTCTCTCTCTCTCTCTCTCTCTCTCCTTTCTTACCGGTATTTACAAATTTCCAATGTTCTTTAGTTGAAGTAAGCAATGGTAATGAAACATACTTACATATACATACAGTCAAAGCTACAATATGTATCGAAAGTACACTGGCAAATTACTTCCCGTTTGACCATCAACGAATCCTAACTAAAAATAATACTATTTAGTTCCAAATCCACTTGTATAATTATTTGTACATGGGAGAGATTATTTGACGAGACAGGTACAGTTGGATACAGAAATTCCTGGTACACCTTGCACTGAAGAAATGTACCCAGTCATACCACATCTGCCATCTCTTCTTATAATATCTGTTTTGGGTGCTCGCCGCGAAGTAATGGTGTGGCAGGGTGTACTTCTTAGGAGCGAGGTGTACCAAGGACTCCTGTATCCAACTGTACATTACTATACATGACAATATTGAAATCTTTATTTTCTTAAAAAAAAAGTTAAAAGAAAAGCTTAATTAGTTCAAAGTTCATCCGCATTTATGTTTCAATACATGAGAATTTTTTTCTTTTTTTTTCTTTTGTCTTTTATTAAAGTTAAAAGATGAAGGTATCTGGTTTTAGTTTCAATAGCAACAAAATAGATGCCCATCAGAACGTCAGCTGGGCGAGGGTTGGCCCCCCCTATAGTGCCTAACCACAGTAGTGGCATCTCCAGTAAACAACTTAAACTCACAATGATAGTTTATGAAGAATTAAAACTTGATTTCGAATAAGAAAATGGTGTAGTTTTTTTCCATATAATATATGGTATAAAAACAAATGGTAAACATTATATAAATATTACTAATGTATATCATTTGTCTTTATGTATATAGATACTTGCAGTATATGCTATGTAAATCTACCTTTAGAACAAATTTGGGGGTATTTGGTAAACCAGTTGATTATTTTTTGACTTGTTTCATATAAATCAGCACACACTTTAGATATAAAAATAACTAAACTTTAGTAATGATGATGATAATAATAATAATAATAATCATAATAAAAATAATAAATAATAATAATCATTATTATTATTATTATTATTATTATTATTGTCATCCACTATCGATAAATAACATAAGAATAATTTTATTGGAATAATAATAATAATAATAATAATAGTAATAATAATAATAATTATTATTATTATTATCATCATTATTATTATCATAGCATCATTATTACTACTGTCATTATTATCATTACAATTGTCTCCATCAAGTAAAAAAAAAAAACATCATCTATTCTGTATTCTAATAGACACAAAAAAAAAGAAAAAAAAAGAAAAATAAATGGAAATCCTACCATCACACACGAACTTGAAATATCGGATTTTTGACATTATTGATCTATTCTCATATGCTAATGTCTATTCACTTTTGCAGATACAGTGGTTACAGAAATAAAAAAAAAATACAGCGATATTGGGTGGCCTTAATAAACAGTATATGTTAGAAGTCAGATAAAAAAAAAATTTCAAAGTACGATACATAGGAGAAATCAAGTTTTATATTTCGAGGATTATCTTAAAAAATGGATGTATTATGGAAAAACAACTTTTGATTCCAAAACGTCAATTTCAAATAGATAAAGACAGATTGTGGTGGCCTACGGGATAATGTCCCTGACTGGTGAACGCTAGACTGGAGTTCGAGTCCCGCTCAAACTCGTTAGTTCCTTTGGTCGTGCAACCTCACCATCCTTGTGAGCTGAGGATAGGGAGTTTGAGGATGCCTATAGGTCTATCTGTTGAGTCAAACAATAGACCAATTCTTCTCTAATCTTAGGTAGTGCCATAGCCTTTGTACCATGGTCTCCTACAGTCTTGGGTTAAGAGTTCTCTTGCTTGAGGGTGCACTCAGGCACACTATTCTATCTAATTACTCTTCCTCTTGATTTGTTAAATTTTGTATAGTTTATGTGGGAGTTATTAATCTTCATGTTACTATCTGAAAAAAAACCTGGTATCCTTTTCTCACTGAGCTATTTTCCCTGCTGGAATCCCTGGGCTTATAGCATCCTGGTTTTCCAACTGGGATTGTGGCTTAGCAAGTAATAATAATAATAACAATAATAATAATAATAATAATAATAGTAAGGATAATAATAATAATAACAATGATAATAATAAAAATAATAATAATAACAACAATGATAATAAAACAATATAAATCGAACTGATAAAACAATCCTAAAATCCTAAATGACTTTTCTTCCCACCTAAAAGAAGCGAGACCGAAAAAATAAAACCATACTGAGGGAAAAAAGGTCGTGGGATTCAATCAAAGGCCATATTTCCCTTCAAAATTCTATTGCTGAAGTTATTATGGGAATGTATTGACGTTCCGCTGCGCGTAGATTACCCTCCTCGTGTCGCGTTCTTAAACAAACCAGTAAAATGGTGAGTCGCAACAACCAACCAATCAAAGAGCCTTTGTGCATTATATTGAATTTCGATTGGCTGCTGAAGGGAGAGGATGTCTCTCCATTATCCCACCCGGGCCGGGGGTGTTCGTATGGCTTCTCGGGATACCAATCGAAGATATTTTGGGAGTTTATTCTCTTAATATGAGTGAAAATAAATTATATAAAAAGTAGATAAAAGGAATATAACTTAGTACTTATATATTGAAGGAAATTCTAACATATCAGACGCCATAAAATTTTTTGTAGGACTCAGCCAACACTTCGAAGCCAATCCTTCGAACGAAGACTCGGGAAAGAGCGAAAGGGCTTCGTCGGAGAGAAGTAATTGAATTACGAGGAGAGAAAACGACGATGAATTACCAAACAGAAAACACTGCGACTCTCGCACGCTTTAGAATCGAGAAAAACTACAACAGGAGACTGTCACCGAATGTCCTGAGGAACAAGAGCCCGTGAATTTAGAAGGAAACAATAACCACACCCGAATTCTAGCACTATACTCTATTCTTTTTTAATGAGGCGCATTTGCACAGACTCGAAGGGGTGCCCTTTTACCTCGGAAAAGTTTCCCACTAGCTGATTGGTTGGACAAAATAATTCTAACCAATCAGCTACAAGGAAACTTTCCCGGGCTAAAAGGGCACTCCTGCGAGTCAGTGCAAATGCGCCACGTTATAAAAAATTGAGTATAAATGCATTATTATTATCATTATTATTATTATCATTATTACTTGATAAGGTAAATCCCTAGTCGAAAAAGCAGGATGCTATAAGCCAAGGGGCCTCAACAGGGAAATATAGCCCAGTGAGGAAAGGAGACAAGGTAAAATAAAATATTTCAAGATCAGTAACAGAATTAAAATATATATCTCCAATATAAACTATAAATACTTTAACAAAATAAAAGGAAGAGAAATAAGATAGAATAGTGTGACCGAGTATACCGTCAAGCAAGAGAACTCTAACCCAAGACAGTGGAAGGCCATGGTACAGAGACTATGGCACTACCCAAGACTAAAGAACAATGGTTTGATTTTGTTGTGTCCTCCTAGAAGAGCTGTTTACCATAACGAAAGAGTCTATCCTACCCTTACCAAGAGGAAAGTAGCCACTGAGCAATTACAGTGCTGTAGTTAACCCCTTGAATGAAATAAAATTGTTTGGTAATCACAGTGTTGCAATGTGTATGAGGACTGAGGAGAATATGTAAAGAATAGGCTAGACTATTCGGTGTATGTGTAGGCAATGGGGAAAATGAACCGTAACCAGAGAGAAGGATGCAATGCATAAAAGAAAGTTTATTGTCTACGTTATTTGCTCATTGCGAACCTAGGTCGTTCGTGTCAGCTTTACCTAAAGTAAGAAAGGAACCCTTAACTCATTTACAGATCTGGTGAAATAGGGCATCACACCAATTGTGAACTACGCCGTTGAAGAAACAGCTGTTTCACACACAGAGACGAGAGAGAGTAGCCAGGGCGACAATCTTCTCTATAACTTGAAAACAAGCAGAGAGAGAGAGAGAGAGAGAGAGAGAGAGAGAGAGTAGCCAGGGCGACAATCTTCTCTATAACTTGAAAACAAGCAAGAGAGAGAGAGAGAGAGAGAGAGAGAGAGAGAGAGAGAGTGTGTGTGTAGCCAGAGCGACAATCTTCTCTATAACTTGAAATCAAGAAAGAGAGAGAGAGTGTGTAGCCAGGGCGACAGCCTTCTCTATAACTTGAAGACAAGAGAGAGAGAGAGAGAGAGAGAGAGAGAGAGAGAGAGAATAAAAGGCAACTGTAACTGGCTTTACATAAGTGTGTTTAAAAGTAATAACGATTAAACTTTTTACAACTCCACTACCCCACCCCCCTTTTCGTCCCTCCCCAAACCCCATAGCCTTTCCAACCTAACCTAAACTAATTATAACGGTAGTTCATCAATCACTAATTGCACAGTAGACCAGCTGTGGAGGGGGTGGGGGGGGGGGGACCCAGGTACCAGCCACTCATCCCCACCCCTGGCACACCGCTTTTCAACCAAGTACAAACAGCTAAAAATACTTTCCTTCCCCTCCCCCGGGGGACTGGGGGACGTGAGGCGAACGCTCCTCCCTTCCTTATACCACCAGACATTAAGACTTCCACTAAATCCCCATCAATTCCTCAAGGGGGCACAAAACTTCCCCTACTCCCCGCCTGCCTCTCCTAAAAGCTATCAATCCCCTTCGGCTGTTCATACATCATACCTGTCATTTTATAAATTAGGTGAGTTTTCGTTCTGGCTTAAAGGACACGTACTAACACCGATGGCATATGAGAGAGAGAGAGAGAGAGAGAGAGAGAGAGAGAGAGAACATATTTCACAACCAGCAAAAACAGAGCAACAGGCTTCTCTCACTGAAAACGAGAGAGAGAGAGAGAGAGAGAGAGAGAGAGAGAGCCTATTTCACAACCAGCAAAAACGAGCAACAGACTTCTCTCACTTAAAAACGAGAGAGAGAGAGAGAGAGAGAGAGAGAGAGAGAGAGAGAGAACCTATTTCACACCCAGCAAAAACAGAGCAACAGGCTTCTCACTAAAAAACAAGAGAGAGAGAGAGAGAGAGAGAGAGAGAGAGAGAGAGAGAACAACCAGTACAAACACAGCAACAGCCTTCTCTACCATTAAAAACGAGAGAGACAGCCTTCCCTACCTCTTAAAAACGAGAGAGAGAGAGAGAGAGAGAGAGAGAGAGAGAGAGAGAGAAGTGCACCTATATTACAACCAGCGAAAACAAAGCAACAGCCTTATCTCTCACTTAAAGAGAGAGAGAGAGAGAGAGAGAGAGAGAGAGAGAGAGAAGTGTACCTATATTACAACCAGCGAAAACAAAGCAACGGCCTTATCTCTCACTTAAAACGAGAGAGAGAGAGAGAGAGAGAGAGAGAGAGAGAGAGAGAGAGGAAAACCTTGTACAACGATTTTTACGTTCAGCTTTGAAGAAACTCCCCTTCACCCGTTCGCTTAAAAACACACGAATGAACGAGCCACCCAAATAACAAGAAGCTAACGAGCGTCAGTTAGCAAAAAAAAAAAAAAAATGGCGAACAAACAGCAACAACTCTTTGTTCAATATTTGAGTCCATCACGGGATTTGGCGTTATAAATAAAAAGACGACCTAAATAAAAGAGTGGGGGTAAGAGGACCTCAATCAGACGGATTTAGGAGACTAACAAAGTGTGTGTAAGGCAAGTTTTCCTGAAATAGCACCAGGTTTGCAAAAAATGAGCTGCAAATAATCCCTCGAAATCTTTATGTTGGATTTCATGCAACGTTTGCGGGGTATTTGTGCTCTTGGAAAAATACTTTAAAAGTTTGTATTTTGTAATAGGAGAGAATCATAAAACTGAAGGAAAATACTCAAAAGTCGAATTTTTGTAGCCCGAAAAATGCATACGAGCGTGAAGGATTATGCTACGCTTCACTTTTTAAATTTCATGCAACGCTTGTTTTGCTTATAAGGAAAATGGGGTCCGGGAGGCCATTCATCACTGAATTGCAACTATGGAAAAACCGTGCAATTAAGGGTTTAAAGGCCGCTCATGAATGGCAGAGGCGAGAGACAGTGACATTATCAAGCTGAACAATACCCTAGAGGCTCACTACATTACATATGATCAACGTCCAAGCTTCCTCTCCAGCGAAGCTAGGACCAAGGAGGGCCAGGTAATGGCTGATGATGACTCAGCATATAGACTGTACCAACCGTGTTTCACACAATTGTACATAATTCCTTTTGTATATATTATGCTTGTATCTTCGCTCCTCCCTCGCACTAAAACGAACATGAAAATTCTTGTCTGGTTTTTCCTCTGTGATATTGTCTGTCTTGTGAACTTGTCATGTCCTGTTGCCTTGAGGTTTTGTATATAAGGAGAGTGTTCCACAACTATATAACTCAGTCGTTTCCAATCTGCCTTTGATTTCACAACTCCTCTCTCGGCCCGTCACATTGGTGACCCCGGAAGTCGACTCGCTCCCACCGCCTTCCACCCCCCCCCTCGCCCCTTCATCGTTGGTACCATGGCGGACTCTACGGCAGTTGGTGCTGCGGCCGCTCCATTCAAACTTTCATCGTTTGCCAGCGGAGAGGCGTTTGCTTGGTTTCAGAGCGCAGAAGTCCAGTTTCGTATCAGGGGCGTGACTCGCTCAACCACCAAAGCCGATTATGTTCTCGCGGCGATACCCGAGGACACCTTCCCAGAAATATCCGACTGGCTTTGTGAACAAGGAGACACCCCAATAGCATATGACGACCTCAAATCATACCTTCTGCAGCAGTACTCGCCGTCGCCAGCCGCCCGTATAGCAAAGCTTTTTCAGCTCTCGCAACAACCGTTGGGGGACCAAAGGGCTTCGCTTGCCCTCAGGGAAATGACCAGTATCGCTCGCCTTTAACCTGCCGCAGACGGCTCTCCTCGTGAGGTGAACTTACTCCGTGCCCTTTGGATACGCCGTTTACCTGAACCTGTGCGCGCTGCCATACCCGATGTCGATAGTTTACCCATAAAGGACTTGATGACCAAAGCCGACGCCCTTATGGACAGCCACTTCAAGACCTCCATCAACCCTTGACGACGAGGATGCTTATTCAACGTCAACCGAAGCTGACATGAATGCCGTAGGACATACACGCCTACCCCGTGACGTGCCGAAGCGGTGACAAAGCCGCCCACCACCCACCAATCGCTCACGCCCCAACGAACGACTTCTACAGCCACTTACTACCTCCCATCCGCCGCAGTTTTGCTACTACCACTTCAGATTCGGGGCAACCGCGAAGAAATGTGCCAAAGATTGTCGGTGGCCAAAAAACGTGTAAGTAGGCCATCGCTTGTGGTGGTGGCCTCCCATGTTTCTAATCTTTTCTTTTTACAGGATGCAGGAATGGGTGTGCGATTTTTGGTAGACACGGGTGCTTGTCGTTCTCTTTTGCCAAGGAAACTCTTCATTGCACAACGTAGTCTGTCTACATCTGCCGACGTCCGCTTGGTAGCTGCCAACGGATCTGCGATACCCACCTACGGTTACGAGAGCCTCACATTATCGTTCGGAAACGGTAAATTCAATTGGAAGTTTCTCGTTGCTGACGTCACAGTGCCAGTCCTCGGTGCGGATTTCCTCTCTCATTTCCACCTTCTGGTCGATGTCGCCCACCGACGATTGGTCAACGCAGACTCGTACTTGTCGACACCTCTTCAACCCGCCCCCTCTAACCTCGCTCTCCACATCAGCGCACCCACGGATGCCTACGCTCACCTCCTCTCGTCGTACCCGGAAGTTTTCCGTCCAGAACTTCGCCAAACGCCCACGGTTCCTGCCAAGCACGGTATTTATCACCATATCAAAACAACGGGAGCCCCAGTCTTCGCAAAATTCAGACGTTTGGCACCGGAACGATTGGCAGCCGCCAAACAGACGTTCGCCGAAATGGAGAAAATGGGCCTTTGCCAAAAGGCCTCCAGCCCATGGTCGTCACCCTTACACATCGTTCTGAAGAAAGACGGCTCTCTCCGTCCGTGCGGGGATTACAGGCGCCTGAACATGCAAACAGAACCGGATCACTACCCCCTCCCAAACATTGCCGATGTAACCTCCTACCTGCACAAAGCAAAGGTTTTCTCTACGCTCGACCTCCTGAAGGGGTATTATCAGGTGCCTATGAACCCAGAAGACATCCCCAAGACCGCCATCACCACTCCGTTTGGCACATACACCTTCAATTACTCCAGTTTTGGCCTTCGTAATGCTGGGGCAACGTTTCAACGTCTCATGGATGGCATCTTAGGGGACCTCCCTTTCTGTGTATGTTATGTGGACGAAAAACTTGTGTTCTCCTCCTCAAAAGAGGACCACCTCCGTCACCTGCGCATCGTGCTCGACCGCCTGCAACAAAACGGCCTTGTAGTCCGGTACGACAAGTGTACCTTTGGCGCCAACGAAGTGTCGTTCTTAGGGCACCGTATCACTCCTGAAGGAGTTCATCCCCTCCCTGAGAAGGTAGCAGCCGTTCAGAATTTCCCAACGCCCTCGACCGTCAAAGCTCTGCAGGAATTATTGGGCATGATCAACTATTATCACCGTTTTCTGCCAGCCATTGCCGCCACTCTTGCTCCCCTCTACGCCTCCCTCAAGGGCAAGCCAAAGGACCTGAAGTGGGGTCCCCTTCAAGAAGCAGCCTTCTGCAATGCAAAGAAGGCCCTATCAACTGCTGCGGCTCTCACTTTTCCTATCCCACACGCCCCTCTCCTTCTCTCCACTGATGCCAGCGACGTCGCTATTGGTGCAGTACTTGAGCAGGTGGTCAAAGGCTCACCCCGCCCATTGGCCTTCTTCAGCAGAAAACTGTCCAAGGCAGAATCGGGTTATTCTACCTTCGATCGAGAATTGCTGGCGGTGCACTTGGCTGTCCGTCACTTTCGCCATTTCTTAGAAGGTACGCCCTTCGTCATTCGCACAGACCACATGCCTCTGGTGCACGCCTTCACTCGACAGTCTGACGCCTGGTCCGCCCGTCAACGCCGACATCTCTCCGCCGTGGCTGAATACAATTGCACCCTCCAATACGTCCCTGGGAAAATGAATCCCGTTGCCGATGCCCTGTCAAGAAACACGTTGGCTGCTGTTCAACTGGGATTGGATTACAACGCCCTGGCTGAAGCCCAACGACAGGATCCAGAGTATCAAGCTTGTAGGACATCCTGCACGTCCCTCCGTTGGGAGGATTTTCCCCTCGAAAACTCCAACACCACCCTCCTCTGTGACGTCAGTACTGGTAGACCGCGACCTTGGATTCCTGCTCCCATGCGCCGACAGGTGTTTGATTTCATCCACGGCCTTTCACATCCCTCGTGCCGTTCTACTGCACAGCTGCTGAAGGCAAAGTTCATTTGGCACGGCATTTCTAAGGATGCTAAAGATTGGGTCCGTGCCTGTACTTCTTGCCAAACTTCCAAAGTACATCGACACACGGATTTAGGAGTGGGCACCTTTCCTCAACCTCAGCGTCGTTTCGCAGACATTCACGTCGACGTTGTAGGCCCCCTACCCACATCACAAGGACATCGTTACCTGTTTACCGTCATCGACCAGCTCCACTCGTTGGCCTGAAGCCATTCCCATGGAAACTGCAAAGTCCGCCTCATGTACATCTGCCTTACTCTCTGGATGGATTTCCAGATTCGGTATCCCTGAGCATATTACTTCTGACAGGGGAACCACTTTCACCTCTCAATTATGGACGTCATTAGCGAATCTCCTGGGCATCACCCTACATCAGACAACGGCCTACAACCCCGCTGCCAATGGAATGGTTGAACGTTTTCATCGCACCCTCAAAGCAGCTTTGATGTCCCGCTGCAAGGATTGCAACTGGTTTACTCAGCTTCCCTGGGTCCTCCTTGGACTAAGGACCACTCCTAAAGACGCCCTCGACGTCTCGGCAGCCGAAATGGTGTATGGCGACCCGTTGGTCGTCCCTGCCGAGTTTTTTCCTTCTACAACCTCCTCCGACGATCTCCAGCGCATACGTCACGTCGTGGGAAAATTTACTCCGTGCCGCCAGACTTACAAGCCCCCAGCGAAGCATCACATACCAACGGACTTGCACTCTGCAACGCACGTCTTCCTGCGCAACGACACCAGCAAGCCACCGTTAACGGCCCCTTACACGGGACCTTTCCTTGTGATCCGATGAAGTCCGAAAGCATTCCTCCTAACCATTCGGGGCAAAGAAGACTGGGTCTCCATTGATCGTCTAAAACCTGCTTATCTTCTGCCAGATGACCCGCCTACAGTTCGCCTCTCTAGATCAGGGCGCCCTATTTAACATGTACAGTATGTCATTTTTAGGGGGGGAGCCATGTACCAACCGTGTTTCACACAATTGTACATAATTCCTTTTGTATATATTATGCTTGTATCTTCGCTCCTCCCTCGCACTAAAACGAACATGAAAATTCCTGTCTGGTTTTTCCTCTGTGATATTGTCTGTCTTGTGAACTTGTCATGTCCTGTTGCCTTGAGGTTTTGTATATAAGGAGAGTGTTCCACAACAATATAACTCAGTCGTTTCCAATCTGCCTTTGATTTCACAACTCCTCTCTCGGCCCGTCACAAGACTTAAATGCTTCCTCAAACCCACTATCCTTAGCTCACAAGGACGGTGAGGTTGAAGTGACGAAAGGAGTTAACTAGTTTGAGCGGGACTCGAACCTTATTCTCGTAATCATCAGGCAAGGACGCTACCACCAGGCCATCACAACCCTGATTTATTAATTTGTCCATCTGGGTAGTGGTGGCCTATGTTGTAACGTTCTTGCCAGGTGATCACCAGAGTGTGGTTAGAGTACCGCTCAAACTCGTTAGTTCCCTTGGCCGTTGCAACCTCACCATCCTTATGAGCTAAGGATAGGGGGGTTGGGGGAACCTATAGGTCTATCTGCTGAGTCATCACCAGCCATTGCCTGGCCCTCTTTAATCCTAGCTTTGGTGGAGAGGTTGCTTGGGTGCTGATCATATGTACATATGGTCAGTCTCTATGGCATTGTCACTGATTGTCCATTGTTTCTGCCACTCATGGGTGGCCTTTAAACCTGGTTGATTTGTTATGGGTCTATTGCAAAATAGAAGGCTATAAAATGGCTACATTAAATCCTACAGTACACCACGTGAGGTGGTCTGACTGCAATTCATCCCATATGAAGAAGGTTGCTGATGTAAGGCAGATATATGTTAGTTAAAATGATAAAATCGATTTTGTTGAAAAAAAAAAAAAAGCAAGTGACGTAATTTCTTATGTTACTGCGTAGAACTGCAATTGCTTGGAAATCATTGAGGAAGATTTCCTAATTATAAAATTTTCTCTATTTTACGTTTCGAGTAAAGTCAAAATAAATAAATAAATAAATAAATAAATTAAACGTTATACAGATCTTATCAATATTTCATATAATAGTCCTTGAATTTCCATACTACGCCCATCACAAACAACTATGGTAATTCGAATATAATTCGCTGAAATATACAGAACTGTACGAATTATAATATGTATTTCATAATCTCTGTATCTGTTCATAACAAATTGTTACAGAGCCCCTGGCGTATTAAAATATCTAGGTGAAAAAATATCGTAAAATAATAACCCAAAATATTTCATATTCAAATTCTATCCTTCTATATTTCGTACAACGTTTGCCTGCCTACGCTCGTCAGATCTTCTATGAAAATAATTGTTGTAAATTATGCAATGTAAAAGATAAACTCCTGCTGGAAAAAAAAAAAAAAAAAAAAAAAAAAGTTTGAATTGCACGATTTTTTTTTGGTAAGCATTCCCACCATTTCATGATATAACGGACTATTTAAAAAAAATATTCATGGCTACTGAATATCCATAAAAAAACCAGTTGTTTGAATTAACCGATTTTTAGTAATTTTTCTCGCCATTTCATAATATTATGGAATATCAAAAATAAATATTTCATGTCTATAAATATCCACATGATCTGAGGATTGATAAAATACATACCGTAGGGAATTGAGAGAGCCAAACGCCACTGCCTTAAAAACCAGAGAGAGAGAGAGAGAGAGAGAGAGAGAGAGAGAGAGAGAGAGAGAGAACGTTAAATGCTCCATTCGATTTTAATTTCTGTAATCGTTAGAAATTCCCGAAAATCGCCTTAAGATTATGATCAATTATTTAGTTTCAGTGAAGTATAATTCATAATAAAAAGATATCTACATTAAATGTTTTTTTTTTAAATATTCAGATGTTTGAAGAAAAATCATATCGTATTGAATTTAAAATTGTAAGAGATTATCTAAGACGTCACCAAAACAAGTTATTTAGAAGTATTATAATAGAATTTACATATGAACCAAACGTTTTCAATAGATATATTTTTTATCCATACCTATAAAACAGTATTTGTATACATGTCACTATTACTTTAAAAATGTTAATTTCTTTCATGATTGAAATAAAATGGCCTCATATTGGATTTTAAGAAAATATAAATTCGTTAAAAGTATATATATATATATATATATATATATATATATATATGTATGTATATAAATTAAACTACCCTTAAAACCGGGAAAAAATACACTTGATGAACTAATTGAACTGTTAACTGAACAACTATTTCCCTTTTGAACATGGAATGATCTGTTCATCAAAATTTAGACAGATTGGTTACACTGTACTTTTTATTAAACAAATATTAACTGGATATGTTTTAATGCTGTTTTGGTATGCGAGCTCAAAGTCGTGCTTCTGCTTTGGTATACGATCTCACCTGATAGTAGCGATCTCATTTCACTTCACGGCGAAGCAAGAACCATTAGATTTTCTAAAAAATATATATATTTACCGGGAATAATTATCTAAGAAATAATAATCAATCATTGATGTTAGCGTGCACAGCTTAACATTGCCGCTTGCAGGTACATATGGAGTTTGATGTTTTTATTTTTTCGCGAGCGAAGCGAGCGCACGGCGAAGCAAGAACAATTGGACTTTCTATTATTCTTGTTTTTTTGTTTTTCTATTGAAAATATTGAGATCGCATACCAAAGCAAAACCAAAGCAAAAAAATAATTTCTGAGATCACGCAATAAATGAGATCACATACCCAAGTAAAACAATAATTTCTGAGATCACGCAATAGAGATCACATACCAAAGCAAAAGAATAATTTCTGAGATCACGCAATAAATGAGATCACATACCCAAGTAAAACAATAATTTCTGAGATCACGCAATAGAGATCACATACCAAAGCAAAAGAATAATTACTGAGATCACGCTATGAATGAGATCGCATACCAACGTAAAAGAATAATTTCTGAGATCACGCAATAGAGATCACATACCAAAGCAAAAGAATAATTTCTGAGATCACGCAATAAATGAGATCGCATACCAAAGCTAAAGAATAATTTCTGAGATCATGCAATAAATGAGATCGCATACCAAAACAAAAGAATAATTTCTGAGATCACGCTATAAATGAGATCGCATACCAAACCAGCACTTTTTTTTCTTTTTAAATCGATGTCCTTCACCTGTTCAGATACTGCATACTTATGTATAATATACAATATTGTTGTTGTCATTTTTACGCAGGCATATACTACAATTTGGCAAGTGTATTCTAATTCCTACATACCAGTTATCCCAATTCTTATCAACGAACAATATTATTTCTGTAACTAATTATAATGAGCAAAGTAAATTCTGTAACTAATTACAATTGCCAAAATCATTTCTGCACATAATTACAATTACCAAAATTATTTTTGTAACTAATAATAATTACCAATATTTCTATAACTAATTAAAATTACGAAAATTATTTCTACATCTAGTTACAATTACCTAAATTATTTCTGTAACTAATCAAAATCATCAAAATTATTACTTCTGTAACTAATGAAAATTACCTAAATTATTTCTGAAACTGGTCAAAATTATCAAAATTATTTCCGTAACTAGTTACAATGACTAATGTCCCCTTCCTTCCAACATTTATCTACAAAACAATAACCACAATCGTCCCCATTTCAACTCTCATTATTCCCATCTCACACTTAACTCCACAAACACTTTCTGTTCATTATTCCAAAAAATTTCAAAAGATAATTCACAGCCCGAACCAGCAACACTCGGGGGTGGGGGTGGGGGGCCACGCACCCTCTCTACCCAGATTGTCTTTCGTCTGCCCTCGCATTTAAGGCGCGAAGGCAAAGACACGGTTTGGCTTAATTGTTAAACCTATGTATAACTGACAACCTCAATTTGCCGAGTCGACTTAATTCCACATTTTTCCGCGCGAAGTATGATTAACTTAACTTACGAACACCAAATGATTCGGGTTCATTTGCATGTGTTTCTCAACTCGACACGAGCTGGGGGGATAGGGAGGGGGTAGGGAGGTATGGCCGAAACTGCGGGAGGGGAGGGTAGCATATGAAGTGGATATGGAACAGAGAAATAGCAAAAGGTGTGATGACGGGAGGGAAGAACACTAAATGGATGAATGATTAAGTGTAGGATGAAGTGTAATGTCGGGGAGATGGTGAAAATGAAAGATGGAATAGAAATGACGAAGGAAGGAATTAGTGAAGGGAAAAAAACGAAGTACCGAAAAGGGGGAAGAGATGATACTGGATGATGAATGCTACGAGAGAAATATATATAATGTTGGATGATTACTAGAGAAGGAGGTAAGCAACGAACAATGATGAATAAAAGCGAAGTTGTAATATACGACGCATGAGAAAATGGAAGGTAAGAATTGATAAGGAAATGGTAGATGGTAGGCACAGAGGAAAAATGGAATTAAATTAAAAAGGATATTATGTGTGATCATGGATGTATACCATGACAGAAAATTAACAACGAATATTTAGGATTGTTACAATAAGATGAATACAATAATGGAAGACAGATGGCATAATCATATTATATGACTAATAGAAGATAGATGGCATAATCATGATATATGACTAATAGAAGATAGATGGCATAATCATGATATATGACTAATAGAAGATAGATGGCATAATCATGATATATGACTAATAGAAGATAGATAGCATAATCATAATATATGACTAATAGAAGATAGATGGCATAATCATGATATATGACTAATAGAAGATAGATGGCATAATCATAATATATGACTAATAGAAGATAGATGGCATAATCATAATATATGACTAATAGAAGATAGATGGCATAATCATAATATATGACTAATGGAGGACAAATGTCCAAATGATAATATATGACAATTTAAGAAATAAAAGTGTCGTTAGAGAATATTATAAATAGAATGATAAAAATCATACAACTAAATGAATAAAATTTCTTAAGCTACAAAAAAAAAAAAAAAAATATAAATCTAACTATTATTATTTCAGACATGTTCGCAACATGGCTACTCCCTAGTTCAGTAATGTTATGCATTGCAGGATGTACAATTGCTTCTGGTCATTACGTTATTGGTATCCCGTTTAGCTATTGGCGACATCCCCTTTGGGTACTGTTTATATACCATATAGGAATTGTCGACATCCCATTGAAGTATTGTCAGCCTCCTGTTTTAGTTATTATCGAATTCCCGTTTGTGTATGGTCGATATTCCATTAGATAATGTCGACATCCCATTTAGGTATTGTCAACATCCCATTTAGGGATTATGGATCTCCCATTAATGTATTATCAACATATCATTAAGGTATTGTCGACATCCCATTTTAAGTATTGCAAATATTCCATTTCGGTATTGTCGACATCCTCTTTAGGTATTGCCAAAATCCCGTTTGGTTATTGTCGACATCCTGTTTGGGTATTTTCGCCATCCCGTTAAGGTATCGTGGAAATCCCGTTTGGCTATTGTCAACATCCTGTTTAGGTATTGTTGACATCCCGTTTAGGTATTGTCAATATCCCATTTGGGTATTGTCGACATCCTGTTTGAGTATTGTCGACATCCCGTTTGAGTATTGTCGACATCTCGTTTAGGTATTGTCAACATCCCGTTTGGGTATTGTCGACATCCCGTTGATGTCTGGCTATCGTCGACATCCCGTTAAGGTATTGTCGAGATCCCGTTTGAGTATTGCTGACATCCCGTTAAGGTATCGTCGAAATCCCGTTTGGGTATTGTCGACAACCCGTTTGGGTATTGTCGACATCCCGTTTAGGTATTGTCAATATCCCATTTGGGTTTTGTCGACATCCCGTTCAGGTATTGTTAACATCCCGTACGAGTATTGTCGACATCCCGTTTGGTTATTGTCAAAATCCAATTTAGGTATTGTTGACATCCTGTTTGGGTATTGTCGACATCCCGTTAAGGTATTGTCGAAATCCCGTTTGGGTATTGTCCACATCCCATTTCAAGTATTGTTAACATCCCGTTTAGGTATTGTCGACATCCCGTTTAGAGAGAGAGAGAGAGAGAGAGAGAGAGAGAGAGAGACGATATCTAATCATGCTTTAATGTGGGACATACATTGTGTGCTTCAGAAACTACACGAGTTCGGATAACAAAAACAACCTTACAAGAATAGTGTAAAATATTTACCTCCAAACAATCAAAAGTACCTTTTGTTTTAGGTCCCTACCCCATATTTATTCTATAGTCTCTAGAATCACAAATTCTTACACACATTTCATTGTCTCTCCGTTTGTTCTCTACCCAATTTCTCCCGTATTAATTATCTTGTTCACATCTACGTCCCTCTCTCTTTGCCATTGCAATTGTATTTCAAAGTCCTTCTTTCCTATTCTCTGTCTTGTTGACATCCATTACTCTTGAACCTTTCAAGCTATCCTTCTGCTCCTCCTACTTATGTATATATTCAATTATATTTCTTCACTAACATTTATACTACAGTTACGGACTTCTAAAACTATCCTATTTTAATTATGTCCACGGCTACCGTCTTAGTGTTGCAAATACATTTCTATAAACACGAACAAATACACTTTACGTATGGAATATACATATACAATATAGTCACATATAGGTACACATACACATCATCATCATCTCCTCCTACGGCTATTGACGCAAAGGGCCTCACACACACATCATACATATATATATATATATATATATATATATATATAATATATATATATATATATATATATATATATATCTATATATATATAAATACTGATCACACACATATATATATATATATATATATATATATATATAATATATATATATATACATATATATATATATATATATATATAAACATGTCGTGCGAAAAAAAATCAGATTCATTACGTCTTTGAAACCAGGGATTTTTAAATATTTTCTTGGGGAAAATTTGTTCCAAGAAAAATTTATTCAATATATTCGTAAAATCCATTTTCATTTGCTTTTTAATCGCATAAACATATATTATGGTGTTAGAGGTAACTTTTTTGCCGTGCACAACAATTGCATTTACTCTATGCAGTCAAAAATATTCTTTTCAATTTAAATCTTTATTACAATCTTTTTCAAAGCGATTTATTTTCATTATACAGTATAACAGAGTCCTATCAAGTTCTATTACCTTTCTGATAATCTGCTGAAACAAATATGCCAAATATCTATTTCGTAATAATCTTTAAGTGATATGCTTTCACTACTTTCATTTAATAACATTAGTAAAATGCAATTTAATTTTCGCTTTCATAATATGAAACTAGAATGGCCAAGCTTTCTCTCCTAAAATGATTTTTCAGACATAATGGAAGAAATAACTGTTTTCCCATCTCTTTAAATAGGAAACATATATGTGAGACTTGTGTAACATTTTCATTCCCGATGTATTTGTCAAGAACTTTTCATCTCTGCTTTCTATGTTTTACAAAAAAAAAAAAAAAAAAAAAAATAACAAACAGGGATTTGTTTGCCTTCAACCTGGCGTTCATTTGCTTCTTTACGGAATACTTGCAGGGGTTCTGCAATACGTCAAAAGCACCTCTCTCTCTCTCTCTCTCTCTCTCTCTCTCTCTCTCTCTCTCTCAAGCTTTAGAGTATAGATATCTCTACCTGCTTTAAATACTAAATTCTCTCTCTCTCTCTCTCAAGCTTTAGTGTATAGATATCTCTACCTGCTTTAGACACTAAATTCTCTCTCTCTCTCTCTCTCTCTCTCTCTCTCTCTCTCTCTCTCTCAAAAGATTAAGCTTTAGTGTATAGATATCTCTACCTGCTTTAAACACTAAATCTCTCTCTCTCTCTCTCTCTCTCTCTCTCTCTCTCAAGCTTTAGTGCACAGATATCTCTACCTGCTTTAAACACTAAATCTCTCTCTCTTCTCTCTCTCCCCCCCCTCTCTCTCTCTCTCTCTCTCTCTCTCTCTCTCTCTCTCTCTCTCTCTCTCAAACGTTAGGGTAGATATCTCTACCTGCTTTAAACACTAAATCTCTCTCTCTCTCTCTCTCTCTCTCTCTCTCTCTAGCTTTAGTATATAGATATCTTTCCTTTCTTTAAATACTCTCAATTTACAGTGATTTGGAGAAATGTTCAAGTCGAAAATCTCTCTCTCTCTCTCTCTCTCTCTCTCTCTCTCTCTCTCCTTTTGTTGACCGGAACCGTTCCCTACCAACAATATGCGGAGGAAGTTTAAATACAAAATGGCATAAAAAGAAAATTGCATATGATGTTCCGCCTGGGCGGTTTCGAGTATTACCTGACTCTATACTTGCTTTGCTTTTGCCAAAAAAAAAAAAAAAAGAAAAGGAAAAAAAGGTTTGACTTAGATGTGTATATCCCTCCTCCCCTTGTTTTCTTCCAGTTCTAAGATCTGTTGAATAAATAACAGAGCAAATATAACAAGTCGAGGTTAATTGGCCTTGAGTATACACGGGTCTCGCTCTACGCTATTCATTTGTCGAACAGCCCCCTCTCTGATTCTTGCCTTTCGCTGACTAGCGAAGCCAAATTCCTCGATATTTGCCCTGACTTAAGGAACAATTGAACCTTGGAAGGAAAAAGAGGGAGGATAGAAAGAAACGGATGGTTTGAGTCTAAGGGTTTTGCGTATTCTACACAAAAGACTATTACTATTTTCCACTGATTTTTCGTAATGGTTTATAAAGTTTAATCCCATGGCCAAAAAAAAATATATATAAATTAAATAAAAGCTTCTTCTTCACAAAGAACGCTTAATCTAACATACACTTGAAAAATTTGCATTGAAATACCCCAAATGCCTGGCAAAATTTTTTTTGCAGGATTTTTACAGTTTTAAACACGGATATATTGATGTAAAGGAGTGATATTACGGTCACCTGTATTTTACTAAAATACGGTTGAGAACAGTATATTTTCACGAAGAATTTCCAATTAAGATTACGTTT
>NC_090739.1:136277849-136280349 GCF_036898095.1 Palaemon carinicauda
CAAGACAGAGTTGAGACCGAGTAACTATATATAGCAGCTAGAATTTTATAATTCTATTAAGAAATGTTAAACTCGCTTTAAAAATTCAATGTTAACATCATTACGAACAAAGTCTCCGCAGGTACAGTTGGCTTCATTATTTCCGGCACACTGACGTTTCCTTAGCTTCCCGTGAAGTATACCGGAATTAATGAAGCCAACTGTACTACGTCTATGACACAAGCAGGTCTTTAATGAGTTTGGTAGTCTATTAAAAACGTCCTTGACAAGCGTCCTGTAGGTAGGGAGTTCAAGTCCCGCAGTTGTCTTACCATCCTTATGAGCTAGGTATGAGCTAGGTTTGGAGGAGCCTACAGATCTACATGCTAAGTCGTGAGGAGCCATTGCCTAGTCCTCCCTGGTCCTAACTTGGATGGAATGGGGGCTCATGGGCGCTGATTATCTCTATGCAAGGCTGGTCTTAAGGACATTGTCTTGGCCCTTGTCTTTGCCACTCTTGAGTGACTCTGAAACAAAGGGTAGTTGTCCAACCAACAAATTCTGGTTTTGACAAAATATTTCCTCTCCCTCTCTCTCTCTCATTGTGGACGTTAGGATATTCTTTTCCAATTCATTTAAATTTACTCTGGCTATGACATAAGATCTCTCTCTCTCTCTCTCTCTCTCTCTCTCTCTCTCTCCTCCTCTCTCTCTCTCTCTCTCTCTCTCCAACCACTCAACAACATTCCCATAATCCCAACGCAAAGCCGATCAACTCTCCCCTTTTCTTTTTGTGTGCGTACGATCACATGTGCGTACGAGCACGTGTGCGTCCTCCTGTGTACATGTCTGTGCCGCCCATTTACGAAAACTCGCGGGACATCATACTCGTAATTGGTCACTGGGATTACGCGTAATCTGCCATTCTTTGTGGGCCCTAAAACAGTGACAAATTCATTACAGGCGCCGGAGAGGAAAATGTCGAGCTACAGACACTACCCCCCCCCCCCCCTTCCCCCAACCCTCAATCCCCTCTGTCAGATGTTAGTCAAGACAGGCTCTGATAGGCTGTGTTATCTAAGAGAGAGAGAGAGAGAGAGAGAGAGAGAGAGAGAGAGAGAGAGAGAGAGAGAGAGAGAGAGAAAGAGAGAGAGAGAGAGGGAGGATTGTCTAGAATTTTCTTGAGAGAGAGAGAGAGAGAGAGAGAGAGAGAGAGAGAGAGAGAGAGAGAGAGAGAGAGAGAGAACTGGTCCTAAATTTTCTGGAGATGGTGAGATAGCGTTATAATTTTTTGAAGAGAAAGTATAGCCAACAATCTTTTAAAAGTACAAAAAAAATATGGTCTGACATTATAAGCAGATGTATATATCAGGTGTACTCGTCAACAATTAAAGGTTTAAAAGCTTACAGGTCTCTCATGAATGGCAGGGGCAAGGGACATTGATATTGCCTCATCGAGGAGGACAATGCCCTAGAGACTGACCATAATATGATCAGTGCCCAAGCCCCCTCTCCACCCTAGCTAGGACCAAGGAGGGCCAGGCAATGGCTGCTGATGACTCAGTAGAGAAGACGTATGCGCTCCCCCAAACCCACCATCCTTCGCTTACAAAGATGGTGAGGTTGCAACAACCAAAGAAACTACAGAGTTTGAGCTGGGCTCAAACCCCCGTCTGGCGTTTACCAGTCAGGGACGTTACCACATCGGCCGCCACAACCCTGTTTATAGATTGTGGTGACGAGATTTTACATATTTTTATAAAAATTAATATTTTTCTTTAGCAGATAGCTGAAATATATTTGGATATTTCACTCCTGTCTAAATGTCTGCCTGCGTGTTGATTCACTTCCGCCTCTTTACAAGTTTTCGTCTATCAAATGAGCTAGATTATGTGACGGGCCGAGGAACTAATGATAGGCAAGAAGAACGCACTGCATGACCAAAATCCAAAAATAAAATTTTTTTACGAACATTAAATTCGTATCATCTTTTATTTCCTTGTTTCCTTTCCTCGCTGGGCTGTTTTTCACTGTTGGAGCCTTGGACTTATAACCCAACCACCAAGAAAAAAAAAATGGTAAATGAGGTCATAGTCCAACTTGAAATTTTAAACGAGACAAATGTGTTAATTACTTATTTTTCCCCCCCTTCGCCGAGTTTAGTTGGCAATAACTCTGTTAAAAGAGAGAGAGAGAGAGAGAGAGAGGAGAGAGAGAGAGAGAGAGAGAGAGAGAGAGAGAGAGAGAGAGAGCTTCCCACACACTCCAAAACTCCCAGCGAGAGTTTTTTACTTTCTACATTCAACGTACCTTCACCTCATAAAACGGACACGTAATTATGATTAATATATTAAAGGTTATGGTGGAGTATTAAATGCAACGTTTCAATTTTCCCGATTCCACGAGATCAAGTTTGAGCGGTATTAAAGAAATCTGAGCGATGGTTATGGAAAAGCAATTCATACAGACGGGAAAATGATGGATTATTACGGGCGCTAGGATATTCTTTTTCCAGTTCATT
>NC_090739.1:136287849-136292849 GCF_036898095.1 Palaemon carinicauda
TGCATACACACATGTGCGTATGGACGTGATTGTTTATCGGTATTTAATATCTGCTATAGTTTGGATGTAATTGTTTCTCGGTATGTCATACCTGCTATATGTTGGGCGTGATTGTTTATCGGTATTTCATACCTGCCATAGGTTGGACGGGATTGTTTATCGGTATTTCATATCTGCTATAGGTTGAATGTGATTGTTTATCGGCATTTCTTACCTGCTATAGTTTAGATGTGATTGTTTATCGGTATTTCTTACCTGCTATAGTTTAGATGTGATTGTTTATCGGTATTTCATACCTGCTATAGGTTGAATGTGATTGTTTATCGGTATTTCATACCTGCTATAGGTTGGACGTAAATGTTACCGGTATGTCATAACTGCTATAGGTTGGACGTGATTGTTTATCGGTATTTCTTACCTGCTATAGTTTGGATGTGATTGTTTCTCGGTATTTCATACCTGCTATAGGTTGAATGTGATTGTTTATCGGTATTTCTTACCTGCTATAGTTTGGATGTGATTGCTTATCGGTATTTCATACCTGCTATAGTTTGGATGTGATTGTTTATCGGTATTTCATACCTGCTATAGGTTGAATGTGATTGTTTATCGGTATTTCTTACCTGCTATAGTTTGGATGTGATTGTTTATCGGTATTTCATACCTGCTATAGTTTGGATGTGATTGTTTATCGGTATTTCATACCTGCTATAGGTTGAATGTGATTGTTTATCGGTATTTCTTACCTGCTATAGTTTGGATGTGATTGCTTATCGGTATTTCATACCTGCTATAGTTTGGATGTGATTGTTTATCGGTATTTCATACCTGCTATAGTTTGGATGTGATTGTTTATCGGTATGTCATACCTGCTATAGGTTGGGCGTGATTGTTTATCGGTATTTCTTACCTGCTATAGGTTGAATGTGATTGTTTCTCGGTATATCATACCTGCTATAGGTTGGGCGTGATTGTTTATCGGTATTTCTTACCTGCTATAGTTTGGATGTGATTGTTTCTCGGTATTTCATACCTGCTATAGGTTGAATGTGATTGTTTCTCGGTATGTCATACCTGCTATAGGTTGGGCATGATTGTTTATCGGTGTTTCATACCTGCTATAGGTTGGACGTGATTTTTTATCGGTATTTCATACCTGCTATAGGTTGAATGTGATTGTTTATCGGTATTTCTTACCTGCTATAGTTTGGATGTTATTGTTTCTCGGTATTTCTTACCTGCTATAGTTTGGATGTGATTGCTTATCGGTATTTCATACCTGCTATAGTTTGGATGTGATTGCTTATCGGTATTTCATACCTGCTATAGTTTGGATGTGATTGTTTATCGGTATTTCATACCTGCTATAGTTTGGATGTGATTGTTTATCGGTATTTCTTACCTGCTATAGTTTGGATGTGATTGTTTATCGGTATTTCTTACCTGCTATAGTTTGGATGTGATTGTTTCTCGGTATTTCATATCTGCTATAGGTTGAATGTGATTGTTTATCGGTATTTCTTACCTGCTATAGTTTGGATGTGATTGTTTATCGGTATTTCTTACCTGCTATAGTTTGGATGTGATTGTTTCTCGGTATTTCATATCTGCTATAGGTTGAATGTGATTGTTTATCGGTATTTCTTACCTGCTATAGTTTGGATGTTATTGTTTATCGGTATTTCATACCTGCTATAGGTTGAATGTGATTGTTTATCGGTATTTCTTACCTGCTATAGTTTGGATGTTATTGTTTATCGGTATTTCATACCTGCTATAGGTTGAATGTGATTGTTTATCGGTATTTCATGCCCGCTAAAGTTTGGATGTGATTGTTTATCGGTATGTCATACCTGCTATAGGTTGGATGTAATTGTTACCGGTATTTCATACCTGCTATAGTTTGGATGTGATTGTTTATCGGTATGTCATACCTGCTATAGGTTGGACGTGATTGTTTATCGGTATTTCTTACCTGCTATAGTTTGGATGTGATTGTTTCTCAGTATTTCATACCTGCTATAGGTTGAATGTGATTGTTTCTCGGTATGTCATACCTGCTATAGGTTGGGCGTGATTGTTTATCGGTATTTCATACCTGCTATAGTTTGGATGTGATTGTTTATCGGTATTTCATCCCTGCTATAGGTGGACGTGATTGTTTATCGGTATTTCTTACCTGCCATAGTTTGGATGTGATTGTTTCTCGGTATTTCATACCTGCTATAGGTTGAATGTGATTGTTTCTCGGTATGTCATACCTGCTATAGGTTGGGCGTGATTGTTTATCGGTATTTCATACCTGCCATAGGTTGGACGGGATTGTTTATCGGTATTTCATATCTGCTTTAGGTTGAATGTGATTGTTTATCGGTATTTCTTACCTGCTATAGTTTGGATGTGATTGTTTATCGGTATTTCATACCTGCTATAGGTTGAATGTAATTGTTTATCGGTATTTCATACCTGCTATAGGTTGGACGTAATTGTTACCGGTATTTCATACCTGCTATAGGTTGGACGTGATTTTTTATCGGTATTTCATCCCTGCTATAGGTTGGACGTGATTGTTTATCGGTATTTCTTACCTGCTATAGTTTGGATGTGATTGTTTCTCGGTATTTCATACCTGCTATAGTTTGGATGTGATTGTTTCTCGGTATGTCATACCTGCTATAGGTTGGACGTGATTTTTTATCGGTATTTCATCCCTGCTATAGGTTGGACGTGATTGTTTATCGGTATTTCTTACCTGCTATAGTTTGGATGTGATTGTTTCTCGGTATTTCATACCTGCTATAGTTTGGATGTGATTGTTTCTCGGTATTTCATACCTGCTATAGGTTGAATGTGATTGTTTATCGGTATTTCTTACCTGCTATAGTTTGGATGTGATTGTTTCTCGGTATTTCATACCTGCTATAGGTTGAATGTGATTGTTTCTCGGTATTTCATACCTGCTATAGGTTGGGCGTGATTGTTTCTCGGTATTTCATACCTGCTATAGTTTGGATGTGATTGTTTCTCGGTATTTCATACCTGCTATAGGTTGGGCGTGATTGTTTCTCGGTATTTCATACTTGCTATAGGTTGAATGTGATTTTTTATCGGTATTTCATCCCTGCTATAGGTTGGACGTGATTTTTTATCGGTATTTCATCCCTGCTATAGGTTGGACGTGATTGTTTATCGGTATTTCTTACCTGCTATAGTTTGGATGTGATTGTTTCTCGGTATTTCATACCTGCTATAGGTTGAATGTGATTGTTTCTCGGTATGTCATACCTGCTATAGGTTGGGCGTGATTGTTTATCGGTATTTCATACCTGCTATAGGTTGGACGTGATTTTTTATCGGTATTTCATACCTGCTATAGGTTGGACGTGATTGTTTCTCGGTATTTCTTACCTGCTATAGTTTGGATGTGATTGTTTCTCGGTATTTCATACCTGCTATAGTTTGGATGTGATTGCTTATCGGTATTTCATACCTGCTATAGGTTGAATGTGATTGTTTATCGGTATTTCATACCCGCTAAAGTTTGGATGTGATTGTTTCTCGGTATTTCATACCTGCTATAGGTTAAATGTGATTGTTTATCGGTATTTCATACCCGCTAAAGTTTGGATGTGATTGTTTATCGGTATGTCATACCTGCTATAGGTTGGATGTAATTGTTACCGGAATTTCATACCTGCTATAGGTTGGACGTGATTTTTTATCGGTATTTCTTACCTGCTATAGTTTGGATGTGATTGCTTATCGTTATTTCATACCTGCTATAGGTTGAATGTGATTGTTTATCGGTATTTCATACCCGCTAAAGTTTGGATGTGATTGTTTATCGGTATGTCATACCTGCTATAGGTTGGATGTAATTGTCACCGGTATTTCATACCTGCTATAGGTTGAATGTGATTGTTTATCGGTATTTCTTACCTGCTATAGTTTGGATGTGATTGCTTATCGGTATTTCATACCCGCTAAAGTTTGGATGTGATTGTTTCTCGGTATTTCTTATCTGCTATAGTTTGGATGTGATTGTTTCTCGGTATTTCATACCTGCTATAGTTTGGATGTGATTGCTTATCGGTATTTTATACCTGCTATAGGTTGAATGTGATTGTTTATCGGTATTTCATACCCGCTAAAGTTTGGATGTGATTGTTTATCGGTATTTCATACCTGCTATAGGTTGAATGTGATTGTTTATCGGTATTTCATACCTGCTAAAGTTTGGATGTGATTGTTTATCGGTATGTCATACCTGCTATAGGTTGGATGTAATTGTTACCGGTATTTCATACCTGCTATAGGTTGGACGTGATTTTTTATCGGTATTTCTTACCTGCTATAGTTTGGAAGTGATTGCTTATCGGTATTTCATACCTGCTATAGGTTGAATGTGATTGTTTATCGGTATTTCATACCCGCTAAAGTTTGGATGTGATTGTTTATCGGTATGTCATACCTGCTATAGGTTGGATGTAATTGTTACCGGTATTTCATACCTGCTATAGGTTGAATGTGATTGTTTATCGGTATTTCATACCCGCTAAAGTTTGGATGTGATTGTTTATCGGTATGTCATACCTGCTATAGGTTGGATGTAATTGTTACCGGTATTTCATACCTGCTATAGGTTGGACGTGATTTTTTATCGGTATTTCATCCCTGCTATAGGTTGGACGTGATTGTTTATCTGTATTTCTTACCTGCTATAGTTTGGATGTGATTGTTTCTCGGTATTTCATACCTGCTATAGGTTGAATGTGATTGTTTATCGGTATTTCTTACCTGCTATAGTTTTGATGTGATTGTTTATCGGTATTTCATACCTGCTATAGGTTGAATGTGATTGTTTATCGGTATTTCATACCCGCTAAAGTTTGGATGTGATTGTTTATCGGTATGTCATACCTGCTATAGGTTGGATGTAATTGTTACCGGTATTTCATACCTGCTATAGGTTGGACGTGATTTTTTATCGGTATTTCATA
>NC_090739.1:136297543-136305043 GCF_036898095.1 Palaemon carinicauda
CCCCCCCCCTCCCAGTTACTCTATACCCGACTCCCTCTCTCAAAGTTTTCATAGCTTGGGCCGTTATGTCGACTCGTTTTAAACTTCAATGGCGAAAAAAAATGTCTTATAAAATGCTTCAAAACTGTCGCACTTTCTCTCTCTCTCTCTCTCTCTCTCTCTCTCTCTCTCTCTCTCTGTGAATAACCGTCTCTTTCTCTCTCTGAATAATTATCTCTTTAAATAACTCTGTCTCTCTGTGAATAACTCTCTTTCTCTCTCTGAATAGTTACCTCTTTAAATAACTCTCTCTCTCTCTCTCTCTCTGAATAATTATCTCTTTAAATAAGTCTCTCTCTCTCTCTCTCTCTCTCTCTCTCTCTCTCTCTGTGTGAATAATTCACTTATATAAAAGGTAATAATTACAAGATTAAATAAAATACAGCATCCGATTCTCGAGAGGAATAATATTAAATGTCATAATTAGGAGAACAAATAAAGTTAGTTTCTCTATGATGTTGCGTTGAATTACCAAGCAATAAATAGTTCACTAACTTCCCTTTTAGTTCTTTTTATGGATATTGCTTTTCTAAATGTAAATTGCTTCCGTTAATTATCATAGAAGCATGAATATATGTACATACTTTACATACATATATATATATTTATATATATATATATATATATATATATAGAGAGAGAGAGAGAGAGAGAGAGGAGAGAGAGAGAGAGAGATCTTTTACTGTTCTTTGTAGACCCAGTCTTGGCTAACGACTTGGAAGCGCATTTGTATAATTTGAAGCTCATAATTTCAAAGAATATATTCACTCTGTAATTACCATTCCAACGAAAATTATAACTTTTTCGATAAATCGTTTTATGAAGATGAACTATAATGGTCCTTTAGTAGTGGGTGATCACAAGGAAAATTATTTGAGAGAGAGAGAGAGAGGAGAGAGAGAGAGAGAGAGAGAAATTATTCAGTTATTCACAGAGAGAGAGCTAAATATTCAAAGAGAAAGAGATAGTCACAGAGATAATTATTCAGCGAAAGATATAATTATTCAGAGAGAGAGAGAGAGAGAGAGAGAGAGAGAGAGAGAGAATTATATAAAGAGCGAAAGAGAGACAGTTATTCACAGGGAGAGAGAGAGAGAGAGAGAGAGAGAGAGAGAGAGAGAATTATATAAAGAGCGAAAGAGAGACAGTTATTCACAGGGAGAGAGAGAGAGAGAGAGAGAGAGAGAGAGAGATAATTATTCATATATCATTATTTAGACAGAGAGAGAGAGAGAGACGAGAGAGAGAGAGAGAGAGAGAGACAGAGAGAGATAGAATTATTAAAAGAACGAAAGAGATAGTTATTCACATAGAGAGAGAGAGAGAGAGAGAGAGAGAGAATTATTAAAAGAGCGAAAGAGGCACGGTTATTCACAGAGAGAGAGAGAGAGGAGAGAGAGAGAGAGAGAGAGAGAGACCCTGCCAAGGCCGAGCTGCCTTAATAATATGGCATTGATTTACTATGGCATGTGTACCCTGTCCATTTACCGAGGAAACAATGTTGTCGAGGGTGTGTAGAATTATTGACTTTGCTGTTGTTGACCGCCAATACTGACTTATTGTTCAGCGGGACATCCATGGTCATTAAGTGACTCTTAATTTGAGATTACCCTCAGTGTATAATAAAAAAAAAAAATCGAAATATTATCACTATCATTGCGATACTCATAGGTGTTAATATTATCGTTATAATAATTATACCCAAATGATAATTAATTTTTTATTTTATAAAGACTGCTGATTTTATTGCTCAGTAGACATTCATACTCACTAAGGGACTCTTAACTTGAGATTAATAAGCGTAAATTGAAAATGCTTATAATATTATAACAATTATTGCGATACTCATAGGTGTTGTTAATATTATTATCATTACGATAATTATTCCCTAATTATATTTCTTTGATTTTATAAAGACTGCTGATTTTTTTAGCTCACAAGTTATTTGTTAATTTTTTGCAAGTTAGCAAGAAGAGTATCTTTTATCCCTTGTTGGAGAATTGGCAGTTACTTTATTATGATTTACGCCCAATTTATAATTGTTACAATTATTACCATAATAATTATCATTATCACAACTGGGGATAAATAAAAAAAAAACAATATTTCCATAAAATACATACAAAAATAAAAATGCAAAGAGCTTGCAAGACTGATTAACTCTCATAATCTTATCTATGCTATACTGATTAATTTATAATATGATCATCACGACTAAGCTTAAAGTCATTGCTAATAGTTAGCACGCTTGTAATGTGCAAAACGAATATAACTATGTCACTGACGATAACTATGTAAAACATTCTCATACGAAGGCCTGAGATATTATTATTATTATTATTATTATTATTATCATTATTACAAGCTGGGCTATAATCCTGGTTGCAAAAGCAAGATGCTATAAGCCCAAGGGCCCCAACAGTGAAAAATAGCCCAGTGATGAAAGGAAAGGGGGAAATAAATAAAACTACAAAAGAAGAATAAACAATGAAAATAAAATATTTCAAGAACAGTAACAACATTAAATTAGGTCCTTCACATATAAACTATAAAAACTTCAAAAAGCAAGAAGAAGAGAGGACAGAACAGCGTGAATAGAGAAAAAAACGAAACAAATTAGAATGTGAAACAAGAAAGAGAATAAATTGGTGTGATATTCATCTCTGCAGCTGTGAATGCAGTCATTGTCCCGCCTAGCATTTGTCAGAAGCATCCAGACGTATCTGTACGTATTGCCAGCGCCATTGGCCGTATTACCAGCGTCCTGAACTAACCGCATAACTTAATCCGTGCCATCTAGGAATCGAATCCTCAATATGTTCTCCACGAGGACGATTGAATCCTATTCTATCCGTATCTTGCTCACACACATAGATGATAGATATTATATATACACACACACACACACACACACATATATATATATATATATATAAATATATATATATATATATATATATATACATACATATATATATACACAGTATATATATACTATGCGACGGGAAAATATTGGTTAAGTTGAAAGGTGTGTGTGTGTATGTATATATATATATATATATATATAAAGAGAGAGAGAGAGAGAGAGAGAGAGAGAGAGAGAGAGAGAAATGCACAGATATATGTATACTGTAAATATATAGGCCTCTCTCTCTCTCTCTCTCTCTCTCTCTCTCTCTCTCTATATATATATATATATATATTCCTTTATGAGCGGGGATACCTTAACGTGGTGAAATGGTTTGTGTATCGCTGAAGTTATTCTAATCAGGAACACCCATACTAGCTTGGTTTTCTGTGAGCGATGTGACAGAAGTCTCCCACCATCACCAATCCGCACTAACCAGCGTGGGGATGAAACTGGCCAAACCCCAGACATGAATAAGGACATACCTGAGGCCTTTGTCCTGCATTGGGCTTGAAACGGCTGCAATTTGTTGTTGTTTATGTATCATATATGCAGTATATACTTCCGGTTAATTCGTAAAATATCATCCATTTATGAAATTTTCAACTAACCAAAAAATATTGTTATAAACGGTATTATTCCACACTTTTCCATGCTGTTAGAAAATCCACAAATTTTATTCTAGGTAAGGTAAGACGGCTTATCTTTCCATTTAAAAATAAGAATAAACAAATTACCAGCATATTCACAAAGTTTTTTTTAAAATAAATAATGATATGAAAATAATTCGTTATCCAAAAAAAAAAAAAAAAAATCATAAGAGTACAATAGTTTATCATCAAAATATTGAGCTTCTCAATTCCTATTCTCTTCTTTTACAACCCCCACCCCCACCCCCCCAAAAAACGTCCTCACACGGACCATTTCCAAGGGCATATTTTGTCGAAGGATAACAGCTGAATGGTCTCTTATCCTGGCAGTTAGTTCCCTCTAAATCATGCCTTAAGTGGCACTTCTCCCTTTCAGGTGCAGGTAATCGCACGGCGTTATGAACATTGTGACACGCCGTGAATCTCGAAACGTTTACCCGTCACGTATCCTGGACTGCTACTGAACGCGCGCGCCTTCCCGGGAATGGGTCGGTACAGTTGGCTTCATTAATTTCGGTACACTGACGTCTCCTTAGCTCCTTGTAAAGTGTAACCGGAATCAATGAAGCCGACTGTACGTGGCTGCTACTATTATCATTATTACCATTACTTGCTAAGCTACAACCCTAGTTGGAAAAGCAGGATGCTATAAGCTCAGGGGCTCCAACAGGGCAAATAGCCCAACGAGGAAAAAAACAAGGAAAAGTAAAATATTTTAAGAGCAGTAACATCAAAATAAATATTTCCTATATAAACTGCAAATTTTTTAACAAAATAAGGGAAAGAGAAATTAGATAGAAGGCTCCAACAGGGAAAATAGCCCAGTGAAGAAAGAAAACCAGGAAAAATAAAATATTTTAAGAACAGTAACATTAAAATGAATATTTCCTATATAAATTACAATTTTTTTTTTAACAAAATAAGAGAAAGAGAAATTAGATAGAATAGAGTGCCTGAGTGTACCCCCAAGCAAGAGAACTCTAACCCAAGACAGTGGAAGACCATGGTACAGAGGTTATGGCACTAACCGAGACTAGAGAACAATGGTTTGATTTTGGGGTGTCGTCCTCCTAGAAAAGCTGCCACTGGAAAACAGATGGGCTGGTCTTTTCAATAACCCTTGGATGCGGTGCGCTTATAAATACTGATTTGGTACGTTTTTTACCAATAAAGTTTTCGATGCGTTGCAATATCCGCCAGATGTAAGAGGCATTGCGTGATTAACTTTCTACCGAATATTACAGTCGTTTATTAACGGGAATGTTTGAAAAAAAAAAAAAAAAAAAAAAAAAAAAAAAAAAGTGTGTGAAAAATAGGATCAGAAGAAAATTTCAAAATAACCTAATGAATATTTGATCTACTGACAGACATTTTAGAACGTGAAAAACATCAACCAGTATTCAAATCTCATATACACCAAACATCATTTAAACTCAAAATCATCATCTCCTGCGCCTATTGACGCGAAAGGGCCCGGGATAGATTTCTCCAGTCGTTTACATTTTGAGCTTTTAACTTGATGTTAAGCATTTTTATCTTATAATAATAGGGCGACATTGGAAATAGGCCTTTTCTTATTCTTAAAGCAACCAAAAAAAAAAAATGCTAAATTTATTACAGTTCTTATGAAATAAAAATCGACCCATTTTCATGTGTGTGTGTGTGTGTGAGAGAGAGAGAGAGAGAGAGAGAGAGAGAGGCCAGGGTCTTAAAGAGTAAGGTGCCGACGTAACGTTGCTACTTCACTGTAATAGAATACTTCTTGAAGTTACGTGTCCGGAAAGAAACTACAACTCTCTCTCTCTCTCTCTCTCTCTCTCTCTCTCTCTATATATATATATATATATATATGTATATATATACAGTATATATATATATATATATACATATATATACACATATATATATACATGTGTATATATATATATATATATACACACACATATATATATACATGTGTGTATATATATATATATATATATATCATCTACTACGCCTATTGACGCAAAGGATCTCCGTTAGATTTCGCCAGTCGTCTCTGCCATGAGCCTTTAAATCAATATTCCTACGTTCATCACTTCCTACTTCGAGCTTCATAGTCCTCAATATACTGTATATACTGTAACTATAAAATATGCAATGGAGACTTACGTGACCCTAATTGGCCTTTAACTTGTAAGGCAAAAGGTCACAAGAAAGTAAGTTGTAAAATATCACTATAAAATATCTCTATAAAATATCACTATAAAATATCACTATAAAATATCTTTATAAAATATCACTGTGAAATATCACTCTAAAATATTACTATAAAATATCACTATAAAATATCTCTATAAATAGTTACAAAGTTAAACTTGTGGCAGTTTAAGTTTGACATATAGACCTTCCTTTAATTGTAATAATATGCGTGACGAAAAAACATGAATAACGTTTTTAATAATAAAGGAAAACTATATCAGTTACAAATAACAATATAAAATAAGTAATTATTACACACAAACTTACGCACACATTAGTTTATACATACATACATACATAGGCTACATACATACATACACACACACACACATATATATATATATATATATGTATATATATATATATATATATATATATATTTATATGTATATACTGTATATTATATAAACAAATTTTATCTTATTTCAGAGTCGCTTCTTTATTTCTGTAATTTTTATTTTATTTTTATTGGTCAATACCGTAAAAATATTTTCATTCTACTGTATCCTTATCTAGATTATATTCTCAACAGAATTTGCGCAGAGAGAGAGAGAGAGAGAGAGAGAGAGAGAGAGAGAGAGAGAGAGATAGAGAGAGAGAGAGGGGGGGGGGGGACGGGTGTGGGGGGAGGGTTGAGTGTGAGGGGAATAAGTGAAGAGTCCTCCTTATCATCTGTAAATGGCAGATTTTTTCTGCAATTCGATTTTTATCATCAAATGCATTTCCCCTTTTCACATTCAGTCAACTTTACTCGATGTATGTTTTCTTTTATACTCTCGGCTTGAAAGATTATGTATACGTGTGCATGCGCACACACACACACACACACACATATATATATATATATATAAATATACAGTATATATATATATATATATATATACATTCGCACATCGTATACGTATGTATAAATTTTAGATATATCATCATCTCCTCCTACGCCTATTGATGCAAAAGGCCTCGGTTAGATTTCTCCAGTCGTCTCTTCCTTGAGCTTTGAATTCAATACTTCTCCATTCATCATCATCTACTTCGCGCTTCATAGTCCTCTGCCATGTAGGCCTTGGTCTTCCAACTCTTCTAGTGCCTTGTGGAGCCCAGTTAAACGTTTGGTGAACTAATCTCTCTTGGGGAGTGCGAAGACCATGCCCAAACCACCTCCATCTACCCCTCACTATGATCTCATACAAATATGGCACTCGAGTAAAGAATAATGAAAATATGCATTGAAACTCTTAATAACCGGTGAATAGTGAAAATACTGAAAATGAAAACCTTATAGGTATATAAAGACTGCATTCAAACAAACAAATCAAGTAAACAAACAAACACACGCACACACACAACATTTTCTCGGAGAGGCCCATTACCTCTAGCATTTAAAACGAAAGCCTTGAATACCTTTGAACTACCTCCTCCTAGATCCGAGTTAAGGGGTTAAGGGTTTCAGAAATGGATTTAACCACTTGCTTGGAAATAAGTAGAGAGAGAGAGAGAGAGAGATTGGATTTTAATCTCACAGATCCGAATGGAGAGATGAATAAGTCAACCTATTTATCAGTAGTAATCAAATGTAATCCTTCATATGAGAGAGAGAGAGAGAGAGAGAGAGAGAGAGAGAGAGAGAGATTGGATTTTAATCTCACAGATCCGAATGGAGAG
>NC_090739.1:136310043-136330043 GCF_036898095.1 Palaemon carinicauda
TCTTAACCCCCACCCATCAAACCTGCTCTTTCCCCCTTCCCACTTCAGCCCGTTGCATAGGCGTGTGTACATCAGTTTTGTTATTTTCATTCTCTTTAACGTTGCTGGAATTTCTTCACTTTTATCGACACCCAATTAAGTCCTGTCGGAAGTGATCTTAAAATCGATTTATTTACAACATGAGTGTTCGTATCACGGCAACCGATACATCATTTTCATTGACTATATAACGAATAGGCTACGACTCAATGAAAACATTTCAACTGCCATTTGCTTAGAATAATCAATAACAAAACTATATGCAGATAATTTATATTAACTTACCAAACTGAACATGAATTTTAGATGAATCCAGCAACCCTTATCTGCTCACTGAGATTCAGGACTAATTAAAAAAGCACTTAGAGTGTAAACCTCCGCCACGGCAGCTTATTTCTCGCAACCAGCTTGCCTTTCCCAGAATCAATTTAGACCGTAGGCGTACTTAAAGTCTGCGTGACAACCATGTGCGAACTTGGGGTTAAGGTTAGGGTTAATTCGGTCGACCTTTTGCTCGACCTTGACCTTTGACCTAGGACTTTCAAAATTGAATCACTTCCACGTCTCAATATGAAAATTATTCCCTGAAAGTTCCACTACTCTATGAGGAAAACTCTAGCCAAGAAGTTGTTCACAAACAAACAGACAAACAGGGGCGAAAACATAACCTCCTCCCAACTTCGTTGGCGGATGTAATAATGTTTATTTGTCTTTGCCTTCGGTATTTTTCAAAATGGGAGCGCTCCCTGTATGAGCTGTGGCCCCTAAAATCAATATCAATTTACTTTCATACACTTTACGAAAAGATAATAATAATGATATCGTAACTATCACCCTCTTTAGGATATATTAGAACAATACTTTCGCCTATTGAAGACAAAACTAATTAATAAAAAAGGCGGAATCAATACAGACGACTTACATTCATCCGTCAATGAAACACCATAGATCAAATCAAAAGGATCAGAAAAATAGGTGATTAATATTCCCCTACGTCAATTAAGACGTCTCCGGCACCCAACGCTATTCAAGAACATCCTTCATTAAGATGAAACACCGAGGATTTTTGGTACTGTTGAAAGGATCTATGTGGTCTCCGGTAAACGCTAAACTTTGCTTGAAGGATCAGTTAGGGATCGCGTGTCACTTTCAACATATAAATATTATATATGTCGAACAGGATTGCATGTCACTTTCAACATTGTCACTTTTAACATATAAATATTATATATGTTGAACAAGATTGCATGTAACTTTCAACATATAAATATTATATATGTCGAACAGGATTGCATGTCACTTTCAACATATAAATATTATTTATGTCGAACAGGATAGCGTGTCACTTTCAACATATAAATATTATATATGATCTTTATGAAAGATCTATTTTATTGTTGTTACTGTTTTTAAAATATTTAATTTGAATTGTTCATTATTGTTTCCTTATTTCCTATCCTCAATGACCTATTTTTCTTAAAATAATTTATTCCAATTGTTCATTACTGTTCATATATTTTTTTCCTTACATCCTTTCCTCACTGGGATATCTTTTCATGTTGGAGCCATTGGACTTACAGCATCCTGATTTTCCGACTAAGGTTGTAGCTTAGCTAGTAATAATAATAATAATAATAATAATAATAATAATAATAATAATAATAATAATAAAACCACAGGAAAAATTAATATATTGAATGAATCTTTACTTATTTTGATTTTGACTCCTTCGAGAGGATTTTTGAAAAAGTCAAAGACAAAACTACACACGATTCCCTCAAATTGTAATTTTCTCTCTGGTTTTACTGCATCTGAACGTCACGTATGCCTGCGGGTTTTACCCAATCAGATATACAGTATATTCACACACATATATATATATATATATATATATATATATTTATATATATATATATATATATATGTATGTACACACACATATATATACATATATATATATATATATAATAATAATAATAATAATAATAATAATAATAATAATAATAATAAAAGCCTAGTAACTTCAGTTAATACCAAAAAGTCGAACTGAAACCTAAGGCAAAATTAACAAGAGAGTAAAGGTTACAACTATATTCATAAAAGATGGTAAATGATTATTCAATTTCCAGCACAATGGCGCTAACGCTATTATTTCAATAACATTAATTTCAGTATCACTTGCAGGTAAATAATCCTTTGCATTCTTAGAATATAAAAGTCACTGTTTTATAGGTATTAAAGGTCGTTCGTGAACGGCAGAAGCAAAGGACTGGACAATGGCCAAGCTAGGACCAGGGAGGACCAGGCAATGCCTCCTAATGACTAAAACAGGTATATGTATAAGCTACCATAAATCTCCCATCTGTATGTCAAAAAGATGGTGAGATTACAGACACTACTATAAACTATGTAGCCAAAGTAAGTCGAACTCCCGTCCAACAGAATGCGAGGCAGGGGCGTTTCTAATGGGATACCACATTTTAAGGAATGGTTTTCATCCTATAAACTCAATAGTCTACTATTAAGACACTCTCCCGATCCAGGAGGGAAGTATAAGAAAAGATGAATTTTTGTAGGACCACCCAGAACGAGGGGTTTAGGCTCGCTTCACAAGACCGGTTTTTTTTCCGTGCGGATATATTTCCAATCGTTACAAGGGCATGTCTTCACACGGGGGGGATTTTCTCCGAGCGGCCAAGTAGTTTCTGCTAGCGCTACACTGGAACCGCGTGGTTTAGCAGTGCATGGGGCTAGTAAATCACTATTTCCACACAGGGACAAAACTTTGCGGTATCGATCCGCTCAGGAGAAACTAGCCTTGGGTGACGGCCGCCGGCCTACCTGCCGATACCTTCTCAAAATTTACTTCCCCTGCAGGTCGCTGAGAGCAGAGCGATCTACCACACACAGTCCTATGAATTTGAGTCAATTCTTCCGAGTCCTTTACTCCTTATCGAATGATATATAAGGGAGATTTTCCTGACAATTACAATGTTAGTTTGGGCCTTAAGTGGTTCGTAATGTTTGTGCTTTGTGGCAGAGGAAAATCTTTATTCCGATCAATATTTTTAATCAATGTGTCCTATTTTCTTCAAGATTATAACAATCTGTAAGGAAACAACATTAATGAGATTATAATACTCTAATCGCCTTCGTTTTTATTCTAATTTTTCACTATAATTATCTTACCTTTATAACATTATACATCATCGTAGTTATTAATTTTTTTATCAATCAATTTAGTGTCACCCTCATTTCTATTATCATTTCTAAAAGCATCTAAAAATTTCTACCTCTTACACTCTAAAAATCAATGAGATGATAATATTCTAATTTCATTCGTTGTTGTAATAATTTTTCATAGTGATTATCTTACCTTTCTAACATTCAGATCTCCCTGGACAATTCTATCCTGTTCGTAAAACTAGGCAGGCAGTTAATTCCAATAGCCAGGCCTTCTCCATCATGAGGCTCAATACTACACAGTATTCCAGAAGTTTTATTCCAGCTGTTACCCAGTTGTGGAATGATCTTCCTAATCGCGTAGTTGAATCAGTAGAACTTCAAAATTTCAAAGTTGCAGCAAATGTTTTTATGTTGACCAGGCTGACATGAGTCTTTTTATAGTTTATATATGACATATCTGTTTTTGACGTTGTTAATAGTTTATATAGGACATATCTGTTTTGACGTTGTTACGGTTTTTAGAATGATTTATTGTTAATTTATTCTCATCATTTATTTATTTCCTTATTTCCTTTCCTCACTGGGCTATTTTTCCCTATTGGAGCCTTTGGGCTTATAGCATCTGGCTTTTCCAACTTGGGTTGTAGCTTGCCTAGTAATGATAATAATAATAATAATAATAATAATAATAATTATTATTATTTATTTAATTTTGTATCAATCAATTAGTTTAACCTTTAATACTATTATTATTTATTAAGCATATAAAAATTTCCACTTCTTCGACCCTAAAAATGATTGAGTTGATACTCTAATCGCCTTCGTTTTTATACAAATTTTTTATTATAATTATCTTACCTTTCTAACATTATACATATTTAATCATTAATTTCTTATCAATCAATTAGTTTAACCCTCGTTACTATTATTATTCCTAAAGCATCTATAAACTTTCATTTCTTCGACCACAAAAATTAATGAGATGATAATACTCTAATCGCCTTCCTTTTTATACAATTTTTTTATTATGATCATCTTACCTTTCTAACATTATACATATTTATTTATTTTCTTTTTTATCAATCAATGAGTTTAACCCTCATTACTATTATTATTCCTAAAGCATCTATAAATTTCCACCTCTTCGACCCTAAAAGCAGCAAAACCAGTGACCTTCGAGGCGGGCGAACTCAGCGATCAATATTTAAACTATTCCGGTACCATCGGCAAGAAACTAAAAGCACTTCCTTTCGGCCGTTTGCACAACCGGACCGATTCTTCCAGCCGATTGGTCCGTTCATCATGAAACAACGACGCCGATTGGCTGCTTCAAAGTGACAACAGCTTCTGTGATTGGCTCATTGGTTGGAGTGGGGAGGGAGGAGTGTAGAGGGGAGCGGGTGGTGGCGCCAAGAGAATTTCGGATCTAATTCCCCATTCAAATTCTACAGCAACAATGTACAATTTCGGCTTAATGGTCAACCGTACGAACTATTGTTGGCGAATATTGGACCAGGGACCCCCAGGCAATATTATTCTTGGAAAGCCCATGGAGAAGGGGGAGGGGGAGGGTCAGGAAGGGGGGTATAAGGAACCCCTCTACCGCTATTGTTAGCGAGCTCACGTGCCTTTTATTTGATTTTGTAAAATACAGCCTTCGAGAAGTCGACAGATTAAAAGGACGGAAGGAAGAGCCAACCAGGCACAGATGGACCAAGACAACAACAACGGGATGACAGAATTCCAACGAGAATGAGATTGAAATGGGAATGACAATTCCTGACAATTCCATTCCTAGTGGAATGAACCTTCCTTTTTTTTTTGGGGGGGGGGGTAAATAAACGGGGTAAAATATGAAGACCCTACCCCCAAAAATTGGGACGGGCTAGAAAGTATAGAGTACCTTAAGGGCCTCTTGCCTGTTTTAAAGGCCGGATAAAAGAGAGGGGCCTCTGGGTAATGATATATCCGTTTTAGGAAAGATAAATTACATGTAGATAAGTTACTAAAACCCAGTACTAACCTAAAAAGGTGAAGCAAGAGAAATTATATATATATATATATATATAGATATATATATATATACAGTATATATATATATATATATATATACACATATATATACATACATATCTTTAAACATTCTAATTTAATTCTTCCCTGTTCTTGTATTTTATTTTTATTTATTTCCTTATTTCCTTTCCTCACTGACCTATTTTCCCCATTGGAACCTTTGGGCTTATAACACCCTGTTTTTCCAATTAGGGTGAAAGCTTAGATAGTAATAATAATAATAACAATATATATATATATATATGTATATACGTATATATATGTATATATGTATATGTATATAAGTATATATATATGTATATATGTATATATATATATATATATAATATATAAAGCGAAAGAGAGAAAGAGAATATAAGAGCTTAGGCTCTTAACATTAGAACCAAGAGTTCCAAACTTTCGTTCGTGCGTTTAAGAACGCCTTGCCTATAGCAAGACACGGGCTCATGCACCAAAAACAGATTGTAAAAGATCCAACTGAAACCTAAGGCAAGACCAACAAGAAAGTAAAAGGTTACAACTTAACTCATAAAAGACGGTAAATGATTATCTAATTTGCCGCACAATGGCGCTAACGTCAAATATTCCTTTACATCGGGGCAAAGAACATAATTCCTTAATAGAAGTATAAAAAAAATAAAAATAAAATAATAGACTGACAAGACAATAGCGAACTTCCAAAAAGAAGAAAGCTCGTGAAAAAAAGCATTTAATCACAATGAGAAACAACAATGAGATGAAGAGACGCAATGTGAGCTTGTCATTCTTGGAGGAGAGGGGGAAGTAGGAGGGGGAGGGGGAGGGGGGATGTGAAGGAGGAAAGAGGAGGGGGAGGGGGAAGATGAGAAGAGGAGGAAGATGTGGGAGTGAAGAGAAGCAGAGGGACTATGAAGGGTAACTGTGAGAAGGGATAAGTGAACTAAGAAAGAGGATGCAATAAAGCTGGAGACGAGAATGGAAAGACGAGAAGGAAGAGAGAAGAAAGGATGGAAGAGAGACGGCGGGATGGAAAGAAGATAAATGAGAGGATGGAAAGAAGAGACGACAAGATGGTAGAAAGATAGACCACAGGGTGGAAAGAAGATAGACGACATGATGGAAAGAAAAGAGTCGAAAGGATGGAAGGAAGAGAGACGACAGGATGGAAGGAAGAGAGACGACAGGATGGAAGGAAGAGAGACAAAAGGATGGAAGCGAGACGACGGGAGGGAAAAAGAGATAACAGGATGGAAAGGAAGAGAGAGACGACAGAATGGAAGCGAGACAACAGGATGGAAAGAAGAGAGATAACAGGATGGAAGGAAGAGAGACGAAAGGATGGAAGCGAGACGACGGGATGGAAAGAAGAGAGACGGTAGGATGGAAAGTAGGTAGATAACAAGATGGAAGGAAGAGAGACGACAGGATGGAAAGTAGACCAAAAGATAGAAGAGAGATGGCAGGATGGAAAGAAGATAGATAACAAGATGGAAGGAAGAGAGACGACAGGATGGAAGGAAGAGAGACGAAAAGATGGAAGCGAGACAACGGGATGGAAAGAAGAGAGAGACCGAAGGATGGAAGCGAGATGACGGGATGGAAAGAAGAGAGACGATAGGATGGAAAGAAGATAGATGACAGGATGGAAAGATGAGAGAAGACAGGATGGAAGCGAGACGACAGGATGGAAAGAAGAGAAATGATAGGATGGAAAGAAGATAAATGAGAGGATGGAAAGAAGAGACGACAAGATGGAAGAAAGATAGACGACAGGATGGAAAGAAGATAGACGACATGATGGAAAGAAGAGAGACGTCAGGATGGAAGCAAGAGAAAGAAGACCTAAAGGAGGGGAAGAGAGATGGGTAAATGGGGGGGGGGGCAGAAAAAAAGAAGAGAACCCAAACTAATCGTGTTACAGATACCCAAACTTTCCTGATGTTTTCAGAAGAGCTTCAACTCCCTCAGGACAACTTGAATACACGATTGACATGTCACGGCCTCTTAAAAGGCTCCGTCTTACAAGGGGAACAATTACGTAACGGGGAAAGGGGGTAGAAGGGAAGGGGAGGGGGGTGGGAACTTGAGGGGAAGGGGGTAGGGATGGAACTTGTCATGTCAAAGGATCCAGAAACACGGGCTAATTATGAATGTACACTAGCTCTGCCCGCGGGTGCCACCATGGATAATGCCAACGGAAAATGCATAATAGTTGTGTGCGCGAGTTGAGAGAGAGAGAGAGAGAGAGAGAGAGAGAGAGAGAGAGAGAATTCTTGTTGCATATTAATCAAAGGTAAGAACGTCGTCGACTGTCTTCTGGAAAGGTAGTCTAATGAGAGAAAAAGACCCAAGAATAGCTCTCTCTCCTCTCTCTCTCTCCTCTCTCTCTCTCTCTCTCTCCTCAACTTTACTCTGAAAATCTTCCCCACCTCCCCAAATCCTCATGTCTCGCTACAAAGAAAACTCAAAGGGAAAACTACTTTTTATAAAAATCCTCCAAAAATTAAAAAAACAGATAATTAAAAAAAAAAATAGCTAAAAAAGTAGTCACTTACAAGAGACATCTCTCTCAGCCTCTTGCCAGTGACGTCATGACCCTCATCCATAAACATGACGGACTTTTGATGAGCCTTTAATTGCTTTTATTTGATCTCTGTCTAATTTCTTCATTAGGCCGCGCCTCGAGTTCTGCCCGGGGTTCTTAAAACCTGGAGACTTTTATTTCTAAATGAATTAATGTTAAGATGTTAATTGGATGATGGTAAATTGTGCCTCGAAGGATGAATTAAAACGTTTTAATGTGTTACCGTTAAGCTTATAAGACTCACAAACTCAAAAATATTTTTATTGCCTTAATAATGTGATCTCAAAAAATCTTCTATTGTCTAAATATTGTGAACGCAAAGAATTGTTATTGGGTTGATAATGTCAATTCAAAAGAAATTTTACTTGACTAAATAATGAGAACTCATGAGATTTTTATTTATTGCCATAGTAATGTGAACTCGGAATTTTTATTGTCTAAATAATGTGAACTCAGAGAATTTTTATTGCCTTGATAATAACTCAAAAGATTTTTTTATTGCCTTAATAATGTGAACTCAATATGGAATATGAATTCAAATAATTTTTTGTTGCCTATATAATGTGAAATGTTTTTTTTTTCTTGCCTAAACAATGTAAACTAAAAAAAATTTTATTGCCTAAATAATGTGAATTCAAAGATTTTTTTCATTGCCATAATAATGTGATCCTAAAAAAAAATTTGATTGACTAAATAATGTGAACTCAAATACTATTCATTGCTTAAATAATTTGAAAAAATAATTTTGATGCCTAAATAACGTGAACTCAAAGAATATTTTTATTGCCAAATAACTCAAAGAATGTGAGTGAATAAAAATGAAAGTAGAGAGAAGAGTGAATAAGTTTAAATAAGAGTGAAAACAATGAAGATGAAGGGTGAACTACTAATAAAGAGGGCGATTAAAAACGAAGGTAAATTTTAAATTCTTTGCAAGGTAAATGTCAAATCTACACTATTAATAAATTTGCCGAAATACAACGGTATATGCAAGGCAACATTTTAAATAACGGATATATTGACGTAAAAGAGTTATATTACAGTTATTAGCCCATAAAATATATCAAATTAACATAAAGTTACGGTCGCCTGTATTTTACTGAAATACGGCTGAGAACAGTATCTTTTTTTCCGGAGAATTTCCGAATAAAATTACGATTTTTTAACAGTATATTTAGAAAAATGGGTTCAATTGTTATATTAAAGAAAAAAAAAACTTAAATCGAGTAAAAAGAATTTCTAGAACACGAAATCAGTAAATCATATTAGTAAATTATATTAGTTATTATATTATATTATTCATTAATTATATTAATTATATTATATATAATTATATTAGTTATACTTGTTAATCTATTAAAACACGTTTTTTTCTATCTACTACAATATATTGAAAAAAAAATTGAATTTAAATTCTTTTCTTGAAGCAAATGAAATACATTAGCTTTTTCCATCTAATTTCTTAAAGAGATTAAAGTCAAGAATTAAAATTACAATATAAAAACTAAATTCTAATCGATAAAAATTGAACAATTAATATACAAAATCATGAAATGAAGAGCATTAAAACAATATAAAACGTGAAAATAAAAATAACAATTTAATAAATTCCTTAACTAAAATGAAATTGATAATATAAATACAAATACAAAAACAACCGCAAACACGGAACCATCGAGTCTTAAAACAGACTTAAAATATCAATAATAGGAAAAATCTCTCCTTAATAGAAAAAATACAATCACCAAAAGTCTTGAAAAAGACTTAAAATATATATATAAAAAAAAAATAATGTGAGCCGACAAATGTTTTCAAATAACACAAGGAAAATTATTTTTTTTTTTAGTTTGAATGGCACGGCTATATTTAGCGCTTCCACTTCGGGAGTATACCGACTTCTTGCTGAGCAAACTGAATGCTACATGAGCATTTATCATTATGCGTTTGCGTGTATAAACATTAACAAATGGTACTTATATAAGTGAAATTACTTATATATATATATATATATACTGTATATATACAGTATATTATTATATGTATATATGTATATATATATATATATATATACAGTATATATATATATATATACATATATATATATATATAACACACATATATATACATACATACTTTTATATATATATATATATATATATATTATATCATATTATATATATATATATATATATCTATGTATAAATATATATTTGTATATATATATATATATATATATATTTGTGTGTGTGTGTTTGTCTGTATGTGTGCAAAAGGCATAGACGAAGTTTAATTATTGAAATATATTTAAAATCCCACTTCAACGGATTCCGTAGCCCACAATATGGGAAATCAACAAAAATGTGTTCTCATACTTCAATATAATAAAAAAAAAGGCTCATGCCCTAGTAAACACATACACACACCCATACACACACACACACACACACACACACACACACAAGGAAAAATGGGAAAAATATCTAACAATAGTTCCATTAAACAAAAAATACATCCCACATCCCTTCCCCCTAAATACAAAGGAAAAATAAAGGTAAGAAAAAAAAAAAAAGAGGGGCGAAAGAGGAGAGGGGGGGGGAGGTGTTACAACCCGGTCAATTTGGCCCTCCCCCAAAAAAACGTTTGATGTAAAAGTTAACAAATGTGAAACGTTTAACACTAGAGGGGTCACATTGAAGTATAGCAACAGAATGATACAAAACACGAGAGCAATTGCAACCAATCTTTCAACTATCCTCTCTGACACATATATGTACTCTCTCCTCCGATCTCCATTTGTCTTCCTTTCGAATACGTCTGTCTATATTATTGTTTTCTTTCGTTTTTTTTTTTTCTACTTCACTATCGTGTCAAGTGACGTCATTGGTCTCGATGTTTATTGCATACATGGTGATCTATCTATCCTGTTTATTCTTCTTTTGTTTGTCAATGTAATTTACTAATATACGTATTTATACACATACACACACATATATATATATATATATATATACAGTTATATATATATATACACACACATATATATATATATATATATAAAAATACATATATATACATATACAGTTCATATATATATATATATATATATTTACATATATACATATATATATATGTATATATACATATATATATATATATATATATATTTATATATATATATATATATATATGCATGTACAAAGGCATAAGTAGCATTATAGTTAATTTTATCAGCAACGTTGGGTAGCAATCAGAAGGTTACACAATAAATAAATAATAATAATTATTCTCTCTATCTCTCAATAAAATTTGATACGCACGATCATTTTCTTGATAATAAAACACAAGCTCATATATGTATATATATATATATATATATATATATAAATAAATAAATACATACATATACAACATACTGTACATATACGTGTATACAATCATATATAAATGTGTGTATTGCAAAATTCATTGCTACATGAAAAATTGCAAGGAAGTGTTAGAATTAAATCAGATATTCAAAATCCCGGCATTCAATAAAAAATACAGGAGAATACATTTGAGTCAATCATTTCATATACAGAATAACTTTTAGCTTCGTAATTATTGCTATATGAAAAGGGTATAAGTGTTGATCAGAGAGAGAGAGAGAGAGAGAGAGAGAGAGAGAGAGATTGATTCACATCATCAAAACATAAAGAAGTGTTGATCTTAGAGAGAGAGAGAGAGAGAGAGAGGAGAGAGAGAGAGAGAGAGAGAATAAAACTGATCTACATCATCGAAACCTAAAAGAGTGTTGCTATTGAGAGAGAGAGAGAGAGAGAGAGAGAGAGAGAGAGAATAAAACTGATCTACATCATCGAAACCTATTAGTGTTGCTATTGAGAGAGAGAGAGAGAGGAGAGAGAGAGAGAGAGAGAGAGAGAAATAAAATTGATCTACATCATCGAAACCTAATAAAGACAGAACGAATGAAGGGTATAATTATCACTAAAATCCCAACTATCTTCTTCCTCATGGCCTTAATCATTTCCCTAAATCACACAATCTCAGGTTTAATTGGGCCGGGGGGATAAAAAAGAAAGTTTGGGACTTCTTTATTTACTCCAGAAAGTAATTCGAATTTTTCTCCAAGAATATGAATAAGGGAAAAAACGGGGGGGGGGGAGAGAACTTTGGTGTTCTTGGAAATTTATCTTCATCGATCGGTGAGGAAAGTCTTCAACAATCTTGCTTCAGATTGTATGTGAATTTTTTTTCGATAAGTAGACAAATGATTCTGCATTGGTAATGATTCTGAGACTTTTTAAAAGAAAATTATTATTATTGTTATCAATTATTATCATTAGTGAATGGTAACCCGTCAAAATAACGAAATGGAAAGGGTCGCTTGGCGATGATAATTATTATAATTTGCTAGTATATATATATATATATATACATCCATATATATATATATCTATATATATACAGTATATATACACATAGATATAATGTATATACACATACGCATATATACATATACATATAATATATATATATATATATATATATGTATATATATATATACATATATATATATATAAATACTATATATAAACATATATATATACACTGTATATATATAAACATATATACATACACACACACATATATATATATATATATATATTGTATATATATATATATAAATATATACATACATACATATATGCATATATATACATATGTACATATATAAATATATGCATGCATACATACATACATACATACATACACACACACATATATATATATATATATATTATACAATCAGGAGTTTGTGTTTTCAATTACTTAGAAGCAATATTACAACTCTCAGAAGGTTGCCCAAGTAAATATGGTATTGTCAGTAACAGATTGAGAGAGAGAGAGAGAGAGAGAGAGGAGAGAGAGAGAGAGAGAGAATAATACTATTCATAATATTAACCAATTAAAGAAAATAGGCAACAAATATGATCATGAATCGGTTATCATACAGTCGAAAAACAAATAAAATGGGTCTCCCAGCAAAAAAAAAAAAAAAAAAACAACCATGGAAAAGATTGGAAACTCCAAAAATACAAGGAAACTTTCTGAGTGACGTAAGTACCCAGCCGATAGTTCCAAGAGAGATTGAACAGACACAACCAGAACATGATGTGTCATAGACAGGAGATACTCCTCAGCCTTGACAGACTCGTAACAGTTTGTTAAGAGACGGGATAGACCGTCGTTTTGACATTTTGTATTATTACATTCTGTCAAAAAAAAAAAAAAAGGAGAGAGAGAGAGAGAGAGAGAGAGAGAGAGAGAGAGGGTAAGAGTTAATAAAAATAATATGGTTCACTAACGAAATTTTAAGTAAGGGGAAATTTGTAAATCATTCCTAATATATGTAAATAAATAGATGTATCTTTATTAAGAAACTGTACCGAGATGCATAATAAATGCGACTTGGTTTGTGTATATATATATATATATATATATAATATAATATGATATAATATATATATATATATATATATATATATATTAAAATTATCACTGATCTTTAGATATTCTATATTTTATATTCATTTTTTCTCATATATTCAGTAATTTTCTTATTTACTCTCCTCATTGGGCTATTTTCCCTGTTAGAGGGCCGTTGGGCTTATAGCATCTTGCTTTTCCAACTAAGACATTTGAATATTCCTAAAAAAGGATACATAAAAAAATTACTAATTCAGCTGATTCCGTGGGAAAAAAATAGCTACCGAAATAGATTTTAACCCATTTCTACTGGAAAAAACCGGCATCCCACGGAAAAAAGACATTCGATCATTTTCCGGGGAAAATAAATCTCCAAAAGGAAAAGAACACTCGGCTATTAACCTGAAAAAAAAAAATAATAATAATAATAATAATATACATTTTGGTACTCGGGACGTTTTGCAATTCCTATGGATAAAGTTGTTCTTCCCTTGATAGGCATCCTTCTTCAATTATATGTGCGTTGCTTGCTGCCATGCAATCATGCAATTAAATGCGGGCGACCCGCCCCAGAGTCGTACTGCTGGTGGGTCGTCTTGTAGGAGATAGGCAGGTGTAAGTTGGTCAATGGTCATCCAATCGTCTTTACCCCGAACGCTGTTGAGAACAGCTTTCTTCGTACGACTAATGACAAGAAATGGACCAGTATATGGCTGGGGGGGGGGGGCGTTATTTACGAGTAAGCATAGACCCGCCGATATCCATGGGAATGCCGAATAGGGGGATATATCGTTAGACATTAAATCCCACATTGTTGCGTACGCTTAGATAAAACCGTAATTTTAATCGGGAATTCTCCGTAAAAATCTACTGTTCTCAACCGTATTTCAGTAAAATACAGGCGACCGTAATTTTTACCTTACTTTGTTATTATCTTTTACGGGTTGGTGACCGTAAACATCACTCTTTTACGTCAATGTATCCGTTTTTAAGACGGTAAAAATCATGGAATAAATGTTGCCTGACATTTACCGTTTTTTTTTTTTTATGCAAATTTTTAAGTGTAAGCATTGGCTTACAAGCGTCAGTACCCACAAAGACATGTCTTTTTGGTATGTGCTACTCTGATGGTGGAGTTCAAGTCTGAAGACAGGAGATAAATTTCCTCACAACGGGACCTAGATGCTGGAGATCCTCGGAGGAGGTGGCAGGCGGAAAAATTTACTCAGGGATGACCAACGGGTCATCTATGGTTTCCTTGGGAGTGGTCCTTAGTCCGAGGAAGACCCACAGAAATTTTGTAGAAACAAAAAAACTCGTAAAACAGAGAATTCAGACATTTCCTTTAAATAAAAGACGTGCTCCTTGAAAGTGGTACACTCGGGCACACTATTCCATCAAATTTTCTTTTTGTTTTGTTAAAGCTTTTATAGTTTATATAGGATATATTAATTTAAAAATTGTCACTGTTTTTAGAATATTTCATTTTTCCTTGTTTCCTTTCCTCACTAGGCTATTTTCCCTGTTTGGGCCCTTGTGCTTATAGCATCCTGCTTTTTCAACTATGATTATAGCTTAGCAAATAATAATACTAATGCCATTTAATAGACTGTTTTTCCCCTATAGCTTATCTTATCTTAATCTTCTGGCACCCAGGGGATACATAGTGCCACAATGAATTCCCACCATATATCACTTTCCCGTGCCATCTCTCTGAGATTTACTCAATTCTCAGATCTAACCTCCCTTCGCATTGTCATCAGCCACGTTTCTCTTGGTCTATCACGCCCTCTCCTGCCCAGCGGCTTCCATATAACTATCATATATTCAGGATCCCCCCCCCCAAAAAAAAAAATCTATAACAGCATTGTGTTAAAAAGCTACCCCAAGAAAAAGGCTCCTCGCCTTACATATAACATTGAATTACACTGTTAGAGAAAAAAAAAAAGAAAAAAAAAAAAAAAACTCCGTGATTCAAATCGGAAATTTCCCGTAAAAATATAGTTCTCAATCACGTTTCAGTAAAATACGGGTGACCGTAATTTTACCTTAATATGTTACTATCTTTTACGGGATGGTGACCGTAATGTCACTCCTTTTCGTCAATATATTTGTTTTTTAAACGGTAAAAATTCTGAAATAAATATTGCCAGACATTTAACGTTTTATAATGCAATTTTCTAACAGTGTACGGCGTTTTTTTTTTCCGAAGATAATCGTGAGAATTAACGCATAATCAATTTTCCAAAATTTAAACATGAGCTATTTTCGACGGGCCTCAAAACATTTATTATGTAATTGTTCAGTAGCTACTTTCCTCTTGGTAAGGGTAGAAACGACTCTTTAGCTATCGTAAGCAGCTCTTCTAGGAGAGGGACACTCCAAAATCAAACCATTGTTCTCTAGTCTTGGGTAGTGCCATAGCATTTTGGGTTAGAGTTCTCTTGCTTGAGCGTACACTCGACCATACTATTCTATCTAATTTCTCTTCCTCTTGTTTTGTTAAAGTTTATATAGTTTATATAGGAGATGTTTATTTTAATTGTGTTACTCTTAAAATATTTTTCACTTTCTCCTTTCCTCACTGGACTATTTTCCCTGTTGGAGCCCCTGGCCTTATAGCATTCTGCTTTTCCAACTAGGGTTGTAGCTTAGCAAGTAATAGCAATAGTAGTAATAGTATTTGGCATCCCAAATTCTAGTAGACAAGAGATTGTGACACCTGATAACTAGATTGCAGAGACAATCCGATTCAAGTTTTCATTCCCATAAAACTCAGGAGTTTCTTATCTGAATGGAGTATACACAATCTATAGAATAAGATAGAATTTAATAAGCATTGCTATAACAATGGGTTTACCCTCTTTTTGTTAAAACGGACTACTACTTTCTTTGAAATTTAAAAGTTACCATTGCAGAGCGGAGCGAATTTTCTTCTGAAACGATAATCTGGTGAACACCAGTAAGAAAAAGATGATTATTATTATTATTATTATTATTATTATTATTATTATTATTATTATTATTAATACGGTATTATCATTATTATTATTATTACTATTATTATTATTATTATTATTATTATTATTATTACTTTCTACGCTACAACACCTGTTGGAAAAGCAGGATGCTATAAGCCCTAGTGCTCCAAAAGGGAAAATAGCTCAGTGAGGGAAGAAAATAAGGAAACATTAAATATTGTGACTGAGAGTACCCTCAAGAAGTCTAACCCTTGAAGGAATATTCCTCCTAGATCTAACCCAAGACAGTGGAAGACCGTGGTATAGAGGTTATGACACTAAACTAATTTCTCTCTAGATCATACTAGGCGTCAATGACCTTAGATGTCAGGATGCCAAGAAACTTTAAATCAATCAATCAATCCCAAGATCATGCATTTTCACGATGCCTGAGAAATTACTCGCAGCAATGGCGGTCGGCGTGTCATTTGGAATACTGTAATGATTATAACCTCATACTTTTTCTTTTTTTTTAAATACTGGTTAAAAGTTGCCCTACCAGAGTTAACAATCATACTTTTTTTTCTTTACATATTTGTTAAAAGTCGCCCTACAAGAGTTAACAATCTACCAAGTACAAATCTGGTTGTGTAGGTGGTCTGAAAACTAGATGAGATTTACCGTTGTCTGAAGCGTTCGAACTGATTGGAGAGAGAATCCAGGATCTATTTCTCAGGAAATAATTGTCTTAATTTCTATTTGAAGCAGATTCAAAGAAAAATGAAAATACGACAATGGTCATAATAACAGATTTTATGGCGGGGATATTATGGATGGGAAGTTACTAAGGATTTTCAAGTACTGACCTGCAATTACTCAAATATATTAAAAGTAGAATGATAAATAAATGTAAATGAAACTTCTATTAAAAAAAGTATTCACGACTATAGTCCATTTCTTTTAGCGAGGCAGATTTGCATTGACTCGCAGCGGTGCAGTTTTAGCTCGGAAAAGTTTCCTGGTCGCTGATTGGTTAGAATTATTTTTTCCAACCAATCAGCGATCAGGAAATATTTCCCAGCTAAAAGGGCACCGCTGCGAGTCGGTGCAAATCTCACTCGCTAAATAAAATTGACTATAGATATATTTTTTCATTCATAAAACATATTTAGATAAAGAGTAAAAATTAAGTTGTAAATATGCGACAATGTATATATATATATATATATATATATATATATACATATATATATATATATATATATATGTGTGTGTGTGTGTGTGTGTGTGTGTTATAAATTGAAAGATTGTAAATGTTTAGATGATGTATATATCATAAATTCTAAGATTGTAAATGTGTAGATGATGTATATATGTTATAAATTGTACAATTGTAAACGTGTAGATGATATATGTATTATAAATTGTAATATTGCAAATGTGTAGATGATGTATATATGTTATAAATTCTGAGATTGTAAATGTGTAGATAATGTATATAAGTTATACATTCGAAGACTGTAAATGTGTAGATGATGTATGTTATAAATTCTGAGATTGTAAACGTGTAGATGATGTATATATGATATAAATTGTAAGATTGTAAATGTGTAGATGATGTATATATGATATAAATTGTAAGATTGTAAATGTGTAGATGATGTATATATGATATAAATTGTAAGATTGTAAATGTGTATTTCATAACAACAAAAATAGAAATTCTATATGACACATACATGTAATGTATACGATCTTTTACAAAATTTAACCCAGCAATGAAGAGAAACTTTTTTCCCTACACAAATCCTAAATATGAAGCCAATCAACCAAATACTTCTAATTGAACGACAGTCCATTAGAGGTTTCTAACGAAAGTAGAGAGGGGGAGGGGGCTGCAGGCCCATGGAAAGGGGGGCTAGGGGGGGGGGGGGGGCCTTCGGTTAGGAAGGGGGGGGGGGGTTGAGATTTCAGCGCGTGTTCAACAGTCTACTCCACCGCATTTACAAAGAAATCAATGAGGCGGCCGCTGGACTCTCTCTCTCTCTCTCTCTCTCTCTCTCTCTCTCTCTCTCTCTCTCCAATTTCCTTTCATGTATACTATTATACTTTGTTATACTTACACATGCTCACACATCTTAGAATTAACTCTCTCTCTCTCCTCTCTCTCTCTCTCTCTCTCTCTCTCTCTCTCTCTCTCTCTCTCTCTCTCTCTCTCTCTCTCCAATTCCTTTCATTTATAGCTTCTATTAACCCTATTTTTACTTACACTTGCTCACACATCTCTCTCTCTCTCTCTCTCTCTCTCTCTCTCTCTCTCTCCTCTCTCTCCTCTCTCTCTCTCTCTCTCCTCTCCAGCTAGGATGAAAAAGAAGAAATACACAGAGAAAGTGAGAGAAAAAAAAAGAGAGACTTAGCGAAGTACGACGATGTAACATCGTCGAAAACCTTCAAATATTTAACGAATTACATCAATGGCTCTATCTGTTCAGCCTGTGATGTAATCGGCTGCCGAACTTTACTATTAATATGAATTAACACAACGCAAGTCATCTATGCCTTAGCTGGGTAATTTATTTTTGATAGAGTCATCTCCTTTTGCAGGTTCAAAAATTACGTCAAATGGTTTTTTATGCTGAACAGGTTGATATAAGTATCTTTTTTATAGTTTATATATAATAGATCTGTTTTAATGTTGTTACTATTCGTAAAATATGCTATTTTAATGGTTCATTACTTTTTATATCATATTTATTTCCTTATTTCCTTTCCTCAATGGGTTATTTTTCCCTGTTGGAGACCTTGTCCTTATAGCATCCAGCTTTTCCAATTCGGGTTGTAGCTTAGCTAATAACAACAACAACAACAACAACAACAACAACAATAATAATAATAATAATAATAATAATAATAATAATAATAATAATAATAATAATAATAATAATAATAATAATAATAATAATAATAATAATAGAGTCTTAAAATGACAGTCATCTCCTTTGCAAGTTCAAATTTACGTCAAATAGTTTTTATGCTGAACAGGCTGATATAAGGATCTTTTTATAATTTTTACACAAAAGATCTGTTTTAATGTTTTACTATTCTTAAAATATGGCATTTTAATTGTTCTTTACTTACTATATAGCGTATTTACTTCCTCACTGGGTTATTTCTCCCTGTTGGAGACCTTGGGTTTGTAGCATCCTGCTTTTCCAACTCGGGTTGTACCTTAGCTAATAATAATAATAATAATAATAATAATAATAATAATAATAATAATAATAATAATAATAATAATAATAATAATAATAATTGGCGGATTTCCTGAAACTAAATATGTATGGATACGCTCTACCAAATGACATGCAAGTAAAAGGTAGCTCCATAAATCCTGGAAGGTAGTAGTTATGAATTAATCGGCTTTTTGCCATTCGAGGTAGTTCCAGACACAACTAATTTCTACCCGGCTGAAACAAAATCGTTCAATCACCATAATGGTCCAAAGTTGCGAGATTAAACGTGAAAATGCATTTGAAAATGGCCCCCCTTTCGGTATAAACGGTTTTGGCAGGTGGGCGGTAGGTGACTTTATCCATTCTTCGACACATTTATAAGAATTAATATGAAGCGAAGGTACTTGATCCACGTACCCTTCACTGTTAAAAACTTGCTTTAAACAAACGGTAAATGGA
>NC_090739.1:136335043-136340043 GCF_036898095.1 Palaemon carinicauda
ACACTGACGGAGGAGGGCCGCTCTTACCCTCCTGCACCCACCACACAAACACACACACACACACACACACACATACGACCACCACACGGCACACACACAGGGGAGAGAGGAGGATAGGATGGAGAAGGATAGGGGAAGGGGAGTGGATAGGATAAGGGGGGAGGGGAGGGGGACAGAAAAAAAGCCCTCTCAACACCCAACCCCCTTCCTCCGAGGGGAGTCCACGCGCAAGAAGAGGGGAAAAGTATTAGTTAGGGATGAGGGCAGTAGAAGCCAGCGCATGGAAAGCACGTCATGGGGGATGTAAACACTTCGGCCGTGATGTAACAAACATACAAACATACCGGTCAAAAGTGCGCACGCGCGATGATTATATGGTGAACGAGTGTGTCCTGTTGTTTCTATGAATATATATATATATATACATATATATATAATATATATATATATATATATATATATATATATATATATATATACATATATATATATGTATATATATATATATATATATATATATATATACATATATATAATATATATATGTATATATATATATATATATATATATATATATATATATATATATTATATATATGTATATACATATATATATATATATATATATATATATATATATATATATATATATATATATATATATATATATACACAGTAGCCTACATGTGCATGTGAAATGTTTCAAGAGAATACACCAAATTCTATGTATGTATGTCTATGTGTATGTGTATACATATATAAACACATTTTTATATAATGATAAATATACATATGTATACATATATAAACATGTATTCTATGTATGCACACAATCAATGAGGAGAGCGTGTTTGTGTTTGTTTCCGCTGGGTTAGCAACATAATAATAGAAAAAAAAAACTCGCTATACACTAACAATTGTAAACCCATATATACACATAGAGAAACACTTATATACTAAATTATTCACGAAACAGTTTATTCAATCAACTTAAATTACTCAAAATTTCTCCTATACAAACAAATAAAAATAGCTATTTTTAGATATTTGAATAGGAGAAATTTTGAGTAAATCAAGTTTATTAAGTAAATCATCCCAATAATAATATGGAAATTTTGGAATATACAATATGTTTCTATGTGAAGAAGTATATATTCTTCTCTTATTATTATCCATATTATCCATACTAGTACGGAGAAGAAATACCTATTTTTAGATATTTGAATAGGAGAAATTTTTAGTAAATCAAGTTTATTAAATAAATCATCCTAATATTACTAATGAAAATTTTGGAATATACAATATGTTTCTGTCTGAAGAAGTATATATTCTTCTCTTATTATTATCCATATTATTCGTATTATTGAATTAGATTACTAGTACGGAGAAGTTCACTGATTATCCTCTTATAATAATTATAATTCTTTTAATCATGTTCCCGAAATTTGACACTTGGCACTATGCACCAAATGGTCCACTGATGCAGACGAAAATTAGAATGACATAGGGAGAGTTCAAAGGTCACATAAATTTAAGACCAAAACCGTGAAAACCGGGAGTTAATAATTTTATATAACAATAATTTATAATTTCTACAGGCTCCATAAAAAGATCATAGAAAAAGGCAAAACCCACGAAAACCGGTATTTATTTTATATAACAATAATTTATAATTTCTACAGGCTCCATAAAAAGATCATAGAAAAAGTCAAAACCAGTAAAAACCGGTATTTATTTTATATAACATAATTTATCAAAATTTCAACAGGCTTCATACAAAGGTCATAGAAAAAGGCAAAAACCCGTGAAAACCGGTATTTATTTTATATAACATAGTTTATCAAAATTTCAAAACGCTTCATACAAAGGTCATGTAAAAGGCAAAAAAAAAAATTAAAATGGTAATTAATAATTTCATATAACAATAATTTACTAAAATTTCAACAGGCTTCATACAAAGGTCATATAAAATGACAAAACCCGTGAAAACCGGGAGTTAATAATTCTATATAACAATAATTCATCAAAATTTCAACAGGATTCATAATAAAATGTTAAAAATGTCAAATTTAATTACCTTTGTTTTCTCAGAAACTGTAATATTGAATTAAGGAAAAATAAAAGACTAAAAGAAATTTTACCATAATCAAATTTCTATATTACTAGTTATCCCTATACTAGCAAAGACTCTTTCTTCATAGCGGTGCCTCCGAGATCGGTGTATCAACATCACGCGTAACTCTACGGGTTTGAAACCTACTTTTCATATTCTGATAAAACTGGTTACCTAAGTATAGCAGATATTTGAACAAATATTGTATGGAATTCAAAGCTTTAATTGCGGCCTATATTGTCTATGCCTATATAAGGTGTATGGAAATAAAGCCTATTTCTGTGCCGCACAACTGTATTATTATTATTATTATTATTATCATTATTATTATTATTATTCTTATTATTATTCTTATTATTATTATTCTTATTCTTATTATTATTATTATTCTTATTATTATTATTCTTATTATTATCATTCCTACCTAAGCTACAACCCTAGTTAGAAAAGCAAGATGCTATAAGCCCAAGGGTTCCAAAAGGAAATAAGGAAATAAATAAACGATATAAGAAGTAACGAAAAATTCTAAAATAATTAAAAAACATTAGCTCCATTAGAACATATATTTAATATATAAAACGTAAACGGACTTATGAAAGAAACTAAAAAACAAATTGCGTTTGAATACAAAAAAATATTTGTTCAAATTATATTTACGCATTTATACGGAAAATACAAATATGATTAATATAATTATGAGATATTAAAAATATCTGAATAATAAAATATAAATAATTCCCACATGATAAATCTAAATTTTAGTATATCAATAAACCCATGAGAGGTGAGAAACACCAAGATGGTTAATCAATTTATCAGGTATGAACAAATCTGTGAACAAATCTGAGTTTCAGTTTGTCAATAAACGCAAGAGGTGCGCATAATTCATCAATACATTATAAAAGTACAAATTAGGAAAATTATCAATTTTACTTACATCCAAATACATCCAAGAGAGGTACGTATAATTCATTAGTACATTATAAAGAACAATTTCCAAAGATTCTTAAATTTACGTGCATCCAAATACACCCAGACGCATAATTCATCAGTACTTTATACAAATACAATTTCCGAAGATTCTTAAATTTACGTGCATCCAAATACACCCAGACGCATAATTCATCAGTACTTTATACAAATACAATTTCCGAAGATTCTCACGTTTGTGTACATCAAAATACACCCAGACGCATAATTCATCAGTACTTTATACAAATACAATTTCCGAAGATTCTCACGTTTGTGTACATCAAAATACACCCAGACGCATAATTCATCAGTACTTTATACAAATACAATTTCCGAAGATTCTTAAATTTACGTGCATCCAAATACACCCAGACGCATAATTCATCAGTACTTTATACAAATACAATTTCCGAAGATTCTCACGTTTGTGTACATCAAAATACACCCAGACGCATAATTCATCAGTACTTTATACAAATACAATTTCCGAAGATTCTTAAATTTACGTGCATCCAAATACACCCAGACGCATAATTCATCAGTATTTTATAAAAATACAATTTCCGAAGATTCTCACGTTTGTGTACATCAAAATACACCCAGACGCATAATTGATCAGTATTTTATAAACGTACAATTTCCGTAGTTTCTCACATTTGTGTACATCAAAATACACCCAGACGCATAATTCATCAGTACTTTATAAAAATACAATTTCCGAAGATTCTCACGTTTGTGTACATCAAAATACACCCAGACGCATAATTCATCAGTACTTTATACAAATACAATTTCCGAAGATTCTTAAATTTACGTGCATCCAAATACACCCAGACGCATAATTCATCAGTATTTTATAAAAATACAATTTCCGAAGATTCTCACGTTTGTGTACATCAAAATACACCCAGACGCATAATTCATCAGTACTTTATACAAATACAATTTCCGAAGATTCTTAAATTTACGTGCATCCAAATACACCCAGACGCATAATTCATCAGTATTTTATAAAAATACAATTTCCGAAGATTCTCACGTTTGTGTACATCAAAATACACCCAGACGCATAATTGATCAGTATTTTATAAACGTACAATTTCCGTAGTTTCTCACATTTGTGTACATCAAAATACACCCAGACGCATAATTCATCAGTACTTTATAAAAATACAATTTCCGAAGATTCTCACGTTTGTGTACATCAAAATACACCCAGACGCATAATTCATCAGTATTTTATAAAAATACAATTTCCGTAGTTTCTCACATTTGTGTACATCAAAATACACCCAGACGCATAATTCATCAGTATTTTATAAAAATACAATTTCCGTAGACTCTCACATTTGTGTACATCAAAATACACCCAGACGCATAATTCATCAGTACTTTATAAAAATACAATTTCCGTAGACTCTCACATTTGTGTACATCAAAATACACCCAGACGCATAATTCATCAGTATTTTATAAAAATACAATTTCCGTAGACTCTCACATTTGTGTACATCAAAATACACCCAGACGCATAATTCATCAGTACTTTATAAAAATACAATTTCCGTAGACTCTCACATTTGTGTACATCAAAATACACCCAGACGCATAATTCATCAGTACTTTATAAAAATACAATTTCCGTAGACTCTCACATTTGTGTACATCAAAATACACCCAGACGCATAATTCATCAGTACTTTATAAAAATACAATTTCCGTAGACTCTCACATTTGTGTACATCAAAATACACCCAGACGCATAATTCATCAGTACTTTATAAAAATACAATTTCCGTAGACTCTCACATTTGTGTACATCAAAATACACCCAGACGCATAATTCATCAGTATTTTATAAAAATACAATTTCCGTAGACTCTCACATTTGTGTACATCAAAATACACCCAGACG
>NC_090739.1:136352543-136365043 GCF_036898095.1 Palaemon carinicauda
GCGATTCACTTATTTTCATTTCATTCACCTACATCATTTCTATCCGATTCACTTATTCATTTCATTCACCTATATCATTTCTATGCGATTCACTTATTTTCATTTCATTCACCTATATCATTTCTGTGCGATTCACTTATTTTCATTTCATTCACCTACATAATTTCTATCCGATTCACTTATTCATTTCATTCACCTATATCATTTCTATCCGATTCACTTATTCATTTTGCGTTCATCTATTTCATTACTATGGGGTTACGCTTCACTTTCTTCTACTTCATTTCAACATCCCTTTTTTTTTCTATTCGCTAAACCTTACTTCATCCAAAGCTTTTCGTCCGGTTTTCCAGAATGAATCGGAGAAAAGACGCCAAAACTTCCCACAATTAAACTTCGCTGATCTGATCACAGTTCCTTATAGAACTTGCAAATTTCAAGACATGAGACGGTATCGCTCAATACGCAGGAGACTTGGGGAGAAAATTAGCCACGAAGAACTTAAATTCTTTTCTATGAATTTGAAGGAGACGACCTAACACTGCGCGGAAGGTAGTTAATTAAAAACCCGAAAACGGTTTTATATTTATATGTGTGTATGTATGTATACATACATACATATATATATATATATATATATGTATACATATATAGACATATTAATATTCATATATATATATTTATACATATATATAAATATACATATATATATATATACATATACATACATACATATATATATATATATATATATACATCCATACACACATACATATATATATATATATATATACACATACATACATTTATAATATACATATACATATATATACAGTATAAATATACATACATACATACATATATATACATACATACATACAAATATATACATACATACATACATGTATATATATATATATATATATATATACAAACATATATATATACATACATACATACATACATACATATATATATACATACATAATACATACATTATATATAATCACCCATATATATATATATATATATATATACATAACGAAAAGCTGAAAACTTAACTGGATCATATAACGTTTAAAACACGCTAAAGCATGCAAAAAATACCGTATACATACACACAAAGGCGATTAAATGAAAGTCTACGTACCAAACCGACAGGCTATTAAGCTTGAATATAATTTTTACTAAGGGGAATGACAATTGGGAAAATCATTATAAATAATAAATATTCCTACCGTCTTTCTTCTACTAGAAGCAACAGTTGGACACGTCTTCAATCAATCCAATAAGAAAATTATTTGGAGGGACAGTTTATGTGTGTAGAGAGAGAGAGAGAGAGAGAGAGAGAGAGAGAGAGAGAGAGAAAGACTCTTATGCTCCTTATATAGTAAATGAAAGTAATGCAAAGACATGTTATAAATTTGCAATAATGAACAAGATATCACATTAGAAGTCAAGAGTCCACCAACCAGTACTTACCGTACAGTTGGACGCGGGAATTCCTGACACACCTTATTCTGAGGGAGTGCACCCTGGCACACCATTACTGAGCGGAGAGTTCCCGTGTGGCCCTGCCAACCACTGATATCATATCTCCCTATATTCATCTGTTTGGTCACTATCCGCACAACTTCTTTACGTTCATGCACAAAATAGACTGGGGTTCGAGTTCCGCTCAAACTCGTTCGTTCCTTTGGTCCCTGCATCCTCATCATCCTTGTGAGCTAAGAATGGGGGGTTTTGGGGAGCATATAGGTTTATCTGCTGAGTCATCAGCACCCATTACCTGGCCTTCTTTGGTCCTAGCTTGGGTGGAGAGGGGGCTTGGGCGCGGATCATATATATATATATATATATATATATGTATGGTCAGTCTCTGTGGCATTATCCTGCTCGATAGGGCAATGTCACCGTCCCATGCCTCTGCCATTCACGAGAGGCCTTTAAACCTTTAACAGAGAAATGTATCCTTCCACCACTCTTGTATTCAAAATTTTCAATGACTGAGTTTACGTCTCTTCTAACCAACAAACATTGTCGTGAATTTCTTTCAAGCGGGTTTAAGATATTCATGAAGGTGGTTTATGGCCTCCATCAGCTTCTTGCTATTCATCTCTACACCAAGTGCCGCAAAAGATGAATGGAAACTTACGACACGTTGAATTTGCGCTAATATAAAAGAACGACATATCTAATTTTCTGGCCCCGACATCATCATCCTTTTAGCATACATATTACCAAATTATCATTATTATTATCATTATTATTACTAATGGCTAAGCTACAACCCTATTTGGAAAAGCAGGATGCTATAAGCCCATGGGCTTAAATATCGAAAAATAGCCCAGTGAGGGAAGGAAATAGGGATATAATTATATTACAAGAGTAGTAATGAACAATTAAAATAAATTATTTTAAGAACAGTAACAACATTAAGAGAGATCTATGATATATATAAAGAATGAAGACTTCAAAAATAAAAGACAAGCGAAAGAGAAAAAGATAGAATATTATGCCCGAGTGTACCCTCAAGCAAGAGAACTCTGTCCCAAGACAGTGAAAGACCATAGTACACAGGCTATGGAACTGCCCAAGATTAGACAACAATGGTTTTATTTTGGAGTCTCTTCTACCCTTCTCTGTCTCTAGCTACCAGCCTATTGGCTGCAGTTTCTACTTCATCAAAGGATTCCATTTGCAAATCCTCAGTATTTTTTCGTTCTACCAATCTGAGAGGAGGCAACGAGACAGGGTTTGAACAATATTTTTGATAAATGGGCAATACAAGACGTATTATTCCACTAAAAATGCTGAAACTTGTATCCAAGGCGTAAAAATGAAGTCCAAATGTTAATCAAAGCAAGCGAGGCCCTAACCCGAGACTTTAAAATTAGCGATAACAATCTTAATCACTTATGTCAGTAATAAATTTTGAGTACTTTGAATACATAGATATTCACTTTTATTTATTTGTTAATATATAATCATCAAAAACATCTCCTGGGACGGTGAAATTTAAAAGACAAAACATCCTTAAAATATCTGAAGCAAGTTAATTGGAGTCGTTATAAACTTTCATTAAATTTGACAATTTTCATTAACTATTCCTTTCAAATCATATATCCATTCATACCCTAACGCCATGAATACTTTCGGATTTCCTCAAAATTAATTTTACTGATAATCAAGAAGATATTTATTCCCTACCTCTTTTTTCCAACATTATCCCTACATTAAAGGGTCGGTTGCCTGATGCACCCTCTCCAATGCATTTTCTATCAAAGGCATCCTCTTCCACCAAATCTCTTCTCTCCATACCATCCTTCATCTTATCTCGCCATCTAATTCTCTGCCTCCCTCTCGATCTTCCCCCTAACAGGTTCCCCCAAGCCCTCCTCACTCCCTCCCCGTCCTCCACCCTCAACTCATGCCCCCACCATCTCTATCATGACATCTCTTTATTCTTTACTACGCCTGCCATTCTTTTATTTACTACCTATGTAATCAGACCCAAGGTTATAAATGCCGGTATCAACAGCAGAGTAACCAGAGTTCAAGAATTATGTGAATATCTGTCCTAAAACAGGAGTCCTATTTCTTCTACGTAATTCCAGCTGCATTCTGTGTCAGAATCCATTGAACCGCCTAATTCAGTCACTGAAGCGCTGATTAAATAGAACCGCACCTTAGGTACAAATGAAAACTCTCGAGTGAACATCAATCGTCTATCATCATATTAAGAGGAATCTTTACCCTAGGTTGGGGTGGCCGATGTGGTAATGTCCCTGACTGGTGATCGCCAGCCTGGGGTTCTAGTCCCGCTAAAATTCGTTAGTTCCTTTGGTCGCTGCAATCTCATCATCCTTGTTAGCTAAAGATGGTGGTTTGGGGGAGCCTATAGATATATCTGCTGAGACATCAGCAGCCATTGTCTGGCCCTCCTTGATCCTAACTTGGGTGAAGAGGGGGCTTAGACGCAGATCATATGTATACAGTATTTGGTCAGTCTATCTGGTATTGTCCTGCTTGATAAGGCAATGTCACTGCCATTTGCCTCTGCCATTAATTAGTGGCCTTTAAACCTTTAAAAAGTCTTGTTTAGTAACTCATCACACAACTTATTCAGGAGGACTGGTTAAAAAGTGGTTACTTTGATCTCGCCAAGTTTTAACCATAAGGTTGCGTCTCCTACACTGGCCATAATGAGAAGTTGAAAACCTATTATGTCTCATTATATGCAAACTAAAGGTCCAAATTTTTATGTCTCAAACGATGTCTCTCGGGAGACGTCAAACGTTCTGCAGACTCAAAACTCAAAACTCCTGTCTTCCATATAATTCCAAATTGAAAAATTCTAAAATTATATAGCATTATAATTATTAGCTACGCCACAACCCCAGTTGGAAAAGCAGAATGCTACAAGCGCCAGGGGGTGTAACGGGGAGAAAACACCCCCGTGAAGAAAGGAAATAAGAAACTACAAGAGATTTAATGAACAATTAAAATAAAATATTTTAAGAACATTAAAAAGATCTCTGGTGCAACAACACGCATTTTGCAATAATCTATGCAAATAAACAGTTCGACTTTATGCTTCTCCTATTTGGACAAATGGCCAACCCCTTTTTCCAAAATCAGTCCCACATGATTGACAGCACAGGAACCTGTCAATCAAACCTATCATTTCCGGTAATCGCTCATGCTAACATCTGCCGTGATCATCTATGAGTTCTGAAACAAGAAACCTGATGTTCCTATCAGTTATAACAAACTACAACCAACAACCCACAAATACCAATAACAATTCGACAGAATCTTTGTTATTATTACATATGGAATATACGGGCCTTGCTATCAACTTCTATGTGGTGGCTGATATGTTAACGTCCCTGACTGGGGTTAGAGTCCCGCACAAACTCGTTAGTTTCTTTGATCGCTGCAACCTCAACCCTCAACATCCTTGTGAGCTAAGGATGGGGGGGGGGTGGAGACCCTATAGGTCTATCTGCTGAGTCATCAACAGCCATTATTATTATTATTACTTGCTAAGCTACAACCCTAGTTGGAAAAGCAGCATGCTATAAGCCCAGAGGCACCAACAGGGAAAAAAAGACCAGAGAGGAAAGGAAATGGTGAAAAATAAACCATTTTAAGAACAGTAACATTACAATAAATATTGCCTGGGCCTCCTTGGTCCTAGCATGGGTGGCGAGGGGGTTCGGGCGCTAATCATATGTATATATGGTCAGTCTCTATGGTATTATCCTGCCTGCTAAGGCAATGTCACTATCCCTTGCCTCTACCAATCATGAGAAACCTTTAAACCTTTATGGGTCTTTTGACTGGCCAGACAGTACTACAGAGGATCCTTCTCTCTGGTTACGGTTCATTTTCCCTTTGCCTAAACATACACACACCGAATAGTCTGGCCTATTCTTTATACATTCTCCTCTGTCCTCATACACCTAACAACACTGAGTTTACCAAACAATTCTTCTTACATCACTGTAATTGTTCAGTGGCATCTTTTCTCTTTGTACGGGTAGAAGAAACTCTTTAGCTGTGGTAAGCAGCTCTTCTAAGGGAAGCGCACTCCAAAATCAAACCATTGTTCTCTAATCTTGGGTAGTGTCATAGCCTCTGTACCATGGTCTTCCCCTGTCTTTTGGGATAGAGTTCTCTTGCTTGAGGGCACACTTGGGCATACTATTTTATCTTATTTCTCTTCCTCTTGGTTTGTTAAAGTTTTTATAGTTTATATAGGAGATAATTTATTTTACTCTTGTTGCTCATCTTAAAGTATTTTATTTTTCTTTGTTTCCTTTCCTCACTGAGCTAATTTCCCTGTTGGAGCCCCTGGGCTTGTAGCATCCTGCTTTTCCAACTAGGGTTGTAGCTTAGCAAGTAATAATAATAATAATAATAATAATAATAATAATATGGGCGTTGCTACCAAATTCTATAACAACAACTCAATAAAAGGTTATGAATTTTTTTCACTCAAACTCAATTAATATTGGAATTACATCGGCATATGTCCCACTCTTAATTACCAATCACATACACGGGACCATGACACGCCAGTCTTCGCTCTCTCAAATAAGCTGGAATTAACCTTCAATATTACAGGTCATGATTGTTAATTTGTGTGTGCAATTTTTTTCCACGAAAATCAAAATTCAATGTTCCAATCTGAGTATAATTTTGTTTTCAAAATGCTGCAATGCCTTTCACGTAAAACATTATATTCACATACTTTTTTCGAATTTTCACATTTTGATTGTTTAAGTGAAACTTGATTTCACGTGAAGCATCTGTTATATCAATCGAATATATATGAATATATATTTTTCTAAATGCCACAATGTCTTTCATGTATATTAGTCGATCCACGTAAAACATTGTATTTACATTATATTCATATACTTTTTTTCGAAATTTCAAATTTTAATTGTTTAAGTAAAACTTGATTTCACGTAATGAATGTTATAAAAACCGAGTATATATGAATATATATATTTTTTTCTAAATGCCAAAATGCCTTTCATGTATATTAGTCTACCCACGTAAAACAATATTTAAACACTTTTTTCGAATTTTCAAATGTTAATTGTTTAAGTAAAAATTGATTTCGTGTAATGCTTCTATTATATAAACCGAATATATATGAATATATAGATTTCTTTTCAAATGTCACAATGTCTTTCATGTACATTAGTCTATCCACGTAAAAACATTACATTCATATACTTTTTTTTTCGAATTTTCAAATATTAATTTTTTAAGTAAAACTTGATTTAACGTACAGCATCTGTTATATAAACCAAATATATATGAATATATTTTTCTTTAAATGCCACAGTGGCTTTCATGTATATTAGTTTATCCACGTAAAAACATCATTCATATACTTTTTTCGAATTTTCAAATCTTAACTGTTTAAGTGAAACTTGATTTCACGTAATGCATCTGTTACATCAACCGAATATAAATATATATATATATATATATATATATATATATGTATATATATACATACATATATTTATATATATATATATATATATATATATTCTTTTTAAATACCACAATGCCTTTCATGTATATTAGTTTATTCACGTGAAACATTGCTTTCTAATACTTTTTTTCGAATTTTAAGATTTTAATTAACTAAAACTTGAATTCGCGTAGTGTATCTGTTATATGAACCCATCCTCCCAAACTCCCCCAAAATCAACTTTATAATTTACATTATAACCACGATGAGTTAATCCTTGAAAATGTTTCGCTGGTCGAGTTCAACCTTAAACAGAATATTTTTCTGAATGAGTTCAGCCTTGAACAGAAAGATTTTTCTGAACGAGTTCAACCTTGAACAGAAAGATTTTTCTAAATTAGTTCAACCTTGAACAGAAAGATTTTTCTAAATTAGTTCAACCTTGAACAGAAATATTTTTCTGAATGAGGTCAACCTTGAACAGAAAGATTTTTATGAATGAGTTCAACCTTGAACAGAAAGATTTTTCTAAATGAGTTCAACTTTGAACAGAAGGATTTTTCTGGATGAGTTCAACCTTGAACAGAAAGATATTTCTGAATGAATTCAACCTTGAACAGAAAGATTTTTTAGAATGAGTTCAACCTTGAACAGAAACATTTTTCAGAATGAGTTCAACCTTGAACAGAAAGATTTTTCTGAATGAGTTCAACCTTGAACAGAAAGATTTTTCTGAATGAGTTCAGCCTTGAACAGAAAGATTTCTCTGAATGAGTTTAGCCTTGCACAGAAAGATTTTTCTGAATGAGTTCAGCCTTGAACATAAAGATTTTTCTGAATGAGTTCTACCTTGAACAGAAAGATTTTTCTGAATGAGTTCAGCCTTGTACAGAAAGATTTTTCTGAATGAGTTCAACCTTGAACAGAAGGATTTTTCTGAATGAGTTCAGCCTTGTACAGAAAGATTTTTTGAATGAGTTCAACCTTGAACAGAAAGATTTTTCTGAATGAGTTCAGCCTTGTACAGAAAGATTTTTTGAATGAGTTCAACCTTGAACAGAAGGATTTTGCTGAATGAGTTCAGCCTTGTACAGAAAGATTTCTCTGAATGAGTTCAACCTTGAACAGAAAGATTTTTTGAATGAGTTCAACCTTGAACAGAAAGATTTTTCTGAATGAGTTCAACCTTGAACAGAAAGATTTTTTGAATGAGTTCAGCCTTGAACAGAAAGATTTCTCTGAATGAGTTCAACCTTGAATAGAAAGATTTTTTGAATGAGTTCAACCTTGAACAGAAAGATTTTTTGAATGAGTTCAGCCTTGAACAGAAAGATTTCTCTGAATGAGTTCAACCTTGAACAGAAAGATTTTTCTGAATGAGTTCAACCTTGAACAGAAAGATTTTTTGAATGAGTTCAGCCTTGAACAGAAAGATTTCTCTGAATGAGTTCAACCTTGAACAGAAAGATTTTTTGAATGAGTTCAACCTTGAACAGAAAGATTTTTCTGAATGAGTTCAACCTTGAACAGAAAGATTTTTCTGAATGAGTTCAACCTTGAACAGAAGGATTTTTCTGAATGAGTTCAGCCTTGTACAGAAAGATTTTTCTGAATGAGTTCAGCCTTGAACAGAAAGATTTCTCTGAATGAGTTCAGCCTTGAACAGAAAGATTTTTCTGAATGAGTTCAACCTTGAACAGAAAGATTTTCCTGGATGAGTTCAACCTTGAACAGAAATATTTTTCTGAATGAGTTCAACCTTGAACAGAAATATTTTTCTGAATGAGTTCAACCTTGAATAGAAAGATGTTTCTAAATGAGTTCAACCTTGAAGAAAGATTTTTCTGAATGAGTTCAGCCTTGAACAGAAAGATTTTTCTAAATGAGTTTAACCTTGCACAGACTTAGAAAAAAAAAATCGGAAATTCTCCGTAAAAATATACTGTTCTCAGCCGTATTTCAGAAAAATACAGGGGACCGTAATTATACCTTACTTTATCATCATCTATAACAGGTTGGTGACCGTGATATCACTCCTTTAACTCAATATAACCGTTTTTAAAACGGTAAAAATCCAGGAATAAATGTTGCCAGACTTTTACCGTTTTTTAATGCAATTTTCTAACAGTGTGTACGTACGTAATTGCCAGGTTTAAATAGGACAAATGTTTACGTTATCAAAATAAAATACTATGTCAATGTAACTAACGGCATAAACTTAATCGTAATATGGAAACAGATGCACCTCGCTTCAATCGGAAATCATTTTTTGTTATCACTATGCCATCGGAAAAACGAAATGTAACAAGTCTGACAGTTAATCTCAAATTTAACATGCAAATTGCCATATGTCATAAAATCAACTAAATGAAGACAGATATCCCCATATGACAAAATATTAATAAATCAATCACTGCAAGTTTCATTACTCTAATATAAAAATTGTGGCCAGGGAGCTGTTCACAAACAAATACACGCGCACACACAAACAAGGGAGAAAACATAACCTCCTTCTAACTTTATTGGAAGTGGTAATTAAAACATAATCACCATTGCTCCATGAAATGAAGACTATTTTATTACATCAACCTTTGATAATCTCAATAATGAAAAAAATAATTCAAGATATAAAGTCATTCAAAAATAACATTAAAAGATACATTACAGCTTTGTATATCATAATTCTAATCAAGCATATATCTTCACGGCGTAAAATTTCTCCGATTTTATCATCATCATATCTCCTGTGGCTATTGACGCAAAGGACCTCGGTTAGATTTCCCCAGTCGTCTCTATCGTGAGCTTTTGAATCAATACTTCTCAATTTATCGTCTCCCACTTCACGCTTCATAGTTCTCAGCCATGTAGGCCTGGGATTCAGTTATATACAACTAAAATATAAATATAAGTCAAAGAGGGAAAAAAAAAGGTCATAAATATTTCCAGATCATAAACCAAAAGATGTTATCGCCTAATTGAAATCTAGGAAATGGACACTCCAAAAATTAAGCCAATGTTCTCTAATCCTGGATAGTGCCATATCCTCTGTACCATGGCTTTCCGCTATCTTGGGGTGGCGTTCACTTTTCTATCTTATATCTCTTCCTCTTGCTTTTTTTTTTGAAAGTTTGTATGGTCTATATTATGAAAGACCTCTTTTAATGTTGTTATTGTTCTTAAAATATTTATATTATTCATTGAATCTCTTGTAGATTATTTATTTATTTCTTTTCCTCACTGAGCTGTTTTCCCCTGTTGGAGCCCTTGGGCTTGTGGCATTCTGCTTTTCCAGCTAGGGCTGCAGCTTAGCGAGTAATAATAATAACAACAACAACAACAACAACAACAACAACAACAACAATAATAATAATAATAATAATATAATAATAATAAACTGATGTCGAATCCACATAGGAGACCATGCTTAAAACCAATTATTTGCTATTGTAAAATTTAGTGAAATAATTAACAAAATTTCCCCCTTAACACTACGCTAACTTCATACATACATCAAAAAATAATCGGTTACGAATATATTACAAAATGCAATGATGATATCCCTTCAGAAATGGATTGAATATGCTATAGTCAATTCATTTAAGCGAGGGGTGCCCTCGCAGGGGTGCCCTTTTAGCTCGGAAAAGTTTCCCGCTCGCTGATTGGTTGAACAAGATAATTCTAACCAATCGGATAGCAGGAAACTTTTCCGAGCTAAAAAAGGGCACCGCTGCGAGTCAGGGCAATTGCGCCTCATTAAAAAAAAATTGAGTATCGTTCAATTAAGGGAAAATCCTACAAAATGGGAGAAACGAACAGATAACCATTGTTAAACAAAAAAAAAATCAATAAAAAATCCCCTATTTATCAATGCTAACTTTAGCGAGAGTTGTTGTTGTTATAATCATCATTACCGTTGTTTTGTTTTTCTTTACAACATTACTATTATTACTATTCATCAAACGCATTATTTTGAAAACTATCCAAAAATGTCACAAACAAGAGAAGGTAGATTTGAATGGTCAAAATATGTGAAAATGATTTAAGACAACAGTACTAAGTTGAAGACTTGCGTTGAGATACAAACTGCATAATAATAATAATAATAATAATAATAATAATAATAATAATAATAATAATAATAATAATAATAATAATGTTGAGGTGGATTATGTGAATATAATTTCTTGAAAGAATGGAAAATGATGGAATAAGAAAAATGGCAGGCATAGTAAAGATTACAGAGATGATAAGAATGTCAAGTCATGCAATGCATGTAAAGATGAAGAATGAGAATAAAAAGACAAAGATAAGCGGGGAAAAACGTAAAAAAAAATGGACACACGATTGTATAGAAATATACATACAATAAAAAACATAATTCATATTTTATCCATTTCCTATAATTCAGCCTCTTTTCTCTAATCCCTTTCTTCTATAGTTGCTGCTTGAGTCAATTTCAACTGAAATAAGAAAACTACCACAACCCACTTAACCCTTAGAAAACGTACTTCTAACTGGCTGGTACAGTGGTAACGTATTCACCTAGGATTCCCATGGCAGCAGATCTATTTACTGGAGAGGCCACTGCTGTGGTTGGGCAACACAGGTGGATTGGGCTAGCCCAGCTGAAGTTCTGGTGAAAATCTATTCAGATGAAACTGTAACTGAATGGTACAGTGGTAACGTATTCACCTAGCATTCCCATGGCAGCAGATCGATCCCATCCCGCGACAGTGAGTTTAAGCTTTTTAATGGGGAGGCCAGTGCTGTGGGCAACAAAGTGGTGGATTGGACTAGCCCAGCTGACGTTCTGGTGAACATCTATTCAGATGAAACTGTAACTGATTAGTACAGTGGTAACGTATTCGCCTGGCATTCCCATGTCAGCAGATCGATCCCACCCCGCAACAGTGAGTTTTAAGCTGTTTACTGGAGAGGCCACTGCTGTGGTTGGGCAACACATAGGTGGATTGGGCTAGCCAAGCTGACGTTCTGGTGAACATCTATTCAGATGAAACTGTAACTGAATAGTACAGTGGTAACGTATTCACCTGGCATTTCCATGTCAGCAGATCGATCCCAGCCCGGGAAAGTGAGTTTTAAGCTGTTTACTGGAGAGGCCACTACTGTGGTTGGGCAACACATAGGTGGATTGGGCTAGCCAAGCTGACGTTTCGTTGAAACTGGAACTGAAACGTCAGGCTTTGAAATCCTCCCCCTTCCAGCCCCTTTTTTGAAAAATCCATAAACTGCCCTCTCGTAGGAAGCAAGTCTATCGCTCCCCTATACAGTACTGTACACCACTTTACATTAATTGCTTCCCTTAAACCAGGGCTTCATAATTACAACTGATGGTCAACTCTCCCGACCTTGCATTCAAAATGCAGAGAATGAAACGTTACTGGAATATAAATAGAAAAATGGAGGGAAGTTCCATATAAAGGATTAAAAGTCGCTCAAGAATGGCAGAGGCAAGGGACAGTGACAATGCTCTAGAGAC
>NC_090739.1:136370043-136385043 GCF_036898095.1 Palaemon carinicauda
ATTAAACTTGCTTGCTAGCTTTAATATTACCTTGCCTTATGCAAGATATTGAGGCTGCTTGCTTTAAGATTACCTTGCCTTATGCAAGATATTGAGGCTGCTTGCTTTAAGATTACCTTGCCTTATGCAAGATATTAAACTTGCTTGCTAGCTTTAATATTACCTTGCCTTATGCAAGATATTGAGGCTGCTTGCTTTAAGATTACCTAGCCTTATGCAAGATATTGAGGCTGCTTGCTTTAAGATTACCTTGCCTTATGCAAGATATTAAACTTGCTTGCTAGCTTTAATATTACCTTGCCTTATGCAAGATATTGAGGCTGCTTGCTTTAAGATTACCTTGCCTTATACAAGATATTAAGCCTGCTTGCTTTAACATTACCTTGCCTTATGCAAGATATTAATCTTGCTTGCTTGCTTTAATATTACCTTGCCTTATGCAAGATATTAAGCCTGCTTGCTTTAACATTACCTTGCCTTATGCAAGATATTAAGCTTGCTTGCTTGCTTTAATATTACCTTGCCTTATGCAAGATATTAAGTTTGCTTGCTTTAAGATTACCTTGCCTTATGCAAGATATTAACCTTGCTTGCTTGCTTTAATATTACCTTGCCTTATACAAGATATTAAGCTTGCTTGCTTTAAGATTACCTTGCCTTATGCAAGATATTAAGCTTGCTTGATTTAAGATTACCTTGCCTTATGCAAGACATTAAGCCTGCTTGCTTTAAGATTACCTTGCCTTATGCAAGATATTAAGATTACTTGCTTTAACATTACCTTGCCTTATGCAAGATATTAAGCTTGCTTGCTTGCTTTAAGATTACCTTGCCTTATGCAAGATATTAAGCTTGCTTGCTTGCTTTAACATTACCTTGCCTTATGCAAGATATTAAGCCTTCTTGCTTTAAGATTAACTTGCCTTATGCAAGATATTAATCCTGCTTGATTTAAGATTACCTTGCCTTATGCAAGACATTAAGCCTGTTTGCTTTAAGATTACCTTGCCTTATGCAAGATATTAAGCTTGCTTGCGTCAAGATCACCTTGCCTTATGCAAGATATTAAGCTTGCTTGCTTCAAAATTACCTTGCCTTATGCAAGATATTAAGCTTGCTTGCTTTAAGATTACCTTGCCTTATGCAAGATATTAAGCTTGCTTGCTTGCTTTAATATTAACTTGCTTTATGCAAGATATTAAGCTTGCTGGCTTTAAGATTACCTTGCCTTATGCAAGATATTAATCCTGCTTGTTTTAAGATTACCTTGCCTTATGCAAGATATTAAGCTTGCTTGCTTGCTTTAATATTAACTTGCTTTATGCAAGATATTAAGCTTGCTTGCTTTAAGATTACCTTGCCTTATGCAAGATATTAAGCTTGCTTGCTTGCTTTAAGATTACCTTGCCTTATGCAAGATATTAAGCTTGCTTGCTTCAAGATCACCTTGCCTTATGCAAGATATTAAGCTTGCTTGCTTCAAGATCACCTTGCCTTATGCAAGATATTAAGCTTGCTTGCTTGCTTTAATATTAACTTGCTTTATGCAAGATATTAAGCTTGCTGGCTTTAAGATTACCTTGCCTTATGCAAGATATTAAGCTTGCTTGCTTCAAGATCACCTTGCCTTATGCAAGATATTAAGCTTGCTTGCTTTAATATTAACTTGCTTTATGCAAGATATTAAGCTTGCTTGCTTCAAGATCACCTTGCCTTATGCAAGATATTAAGCTTGCTTGCTTGCTTTAATATTAACTTGCTTTATGCAAGATATTAAGCTTGCTTGCTTTAAGATTACCTTGCCTTATGCAAGATATTAAGCTTGCTTGCTTCAAGATCACCTTGCCTTATGCAAGATATTAAGCTTGCTTGCTTGCTTTAATATTAACTTGCTTTATGCAAGATATTAAGCTTGCTGGCTTTAAGATTACCTTGCCTTATGCAATATATTAATCCTGCTTGCTTCAAGATTACCTTGCCTTATGCAAGATAGTAAGCTTGCTTACCTCAAGATTACCTTGCCTTTTGCAGGATATTAAGCTTGCTTGCTTTAAGATTACCTTGCCTTATGCAAGATATTAAGCTTGCTTGCTTTAAGATTACCTTGCCTTATGCAATATATTAAGCTTGCTTGCTTCAAGATCACCTTGCCTTATGCAAGATAGTAAGCTTGCTTACCTCAAGATTACCTTGCCTTTTGCAAGATATTAAGCTTGCTTGTTTCAAGATCACCTTGCCTTATGCAAGATATTAAGCTTGCTTGCTTCAAGATCACCTTGCCTTATGCAAGATATTAAGCTTGCTTGCTTTAAGATTACCTTGCCTTATGCAAGATATTAAGCTTGCTTGCTTCAAGATTACCTTGCCTTATGCAAGATATTAAGCTTGCTTGCTTCAAGATTACCTTGCCTTATGCAAGATAGTAAGCTTGCTTGCTTCAAGATTACCTTGCCTTATGCAACATATTAAGCTTGCTTACCTCAAGATTACCTTGCCTTATGCAAGATATTAAGCTTGCTTGCTTCAAGATTACCTTGCCTTATGCAAGATAGTAAGCTTGCTTGCTTCAAGATCACCTTGCCTTATGCAAGATATTAAGCTTGCTTGCTTCAAGATCACCTTGCCTTATGCAAGATATTAAGCTTGCTTGCTTCAAGATTACCTTGCCTTATGCAAGATATTAAGCTTGCTTGCTTCAAGATTACCTTGCCTTATGCAAGATAGTAAGCTTGCTTACCTCAAGATTACCTTGCCTTTTGCAAGATATTAAGCTTGCTTGTTTCAAGATCACCTTGCCTTATGCAAGATATTAAGCTTGCTTGCTTCAAGATTACCTTGCCTTATGCAAGATATTAAGCTTGCTGGCTTTAAGATTACCTTGCCTTATGCAAGATATTAAGCTTGCTTGCTTCAAGATCACCTTGCCTTATGCAAGATATTAAGCTTGCTTGCTTCAAGATTACCTTGCCTTATGCAAGATATTAAGCTTGCTTGCTTCAAGATTACCTTGCCTTTTGCAAGATATTAAGCTTGCTTGTTTCAAGATCACCTTGCCTTATGCAAGATATTAAGCTTGCTTGCTTCAAGATCACCTTGCCTTATGCAAGATATTAAGCTTGCTTGCTTTAAGATTACCTTGCCTTATGCAAGATATTAAGCTTACTAGCTTTAAGATTACCTTGCCTTATGCAAGATATTAATCCTGCTTGCTTCAAGATTACCTTGCCTTATGCAAGATATTAAGCTTGCTTGCTTCAAGATCACCTTTCCTTATGCAAGATATTAAGCTTGCTTGCTTGCTTTAATATTAACTTGCTTTATGCAAGATATTAAGCTTGCTGGCTTTAAGATTACCTTGCCTTATGCAAGATATTAATCCTGCTTGCTTCAAGATTACCTTGCCTTATGCAAGATAGTAAGCTTGCTTACCTCAAGATTACCTTGCCTTATGCAAGATATTAAGCTTGCTTGCTTCAAGATCACCTTGCCTTATGCAAGATATTAAGATTGCTTGCTTGCTTTAATATTAACTTGCTTTATGCAAGATATTGAGCTTGCTGGCTTCAAGATTACCTTGCCTTATGCAATATATTAATCCTGCTTGCTTCAAGATTACCTTGCCTTATGCAAGATAGTAAGCTTGCTTGCTTCAAGATCACCTTGCCTTATGCAAGATATTAAGCTTGCTTGCTTTAAGATTACCTTGCCTTATGCAAGATATTAAGCTTGCTTGCTTTAAGATTACCTTGCCTTATGCAAGATATTAAGCTTGCTTGCTTCAAGATCACCTTGCCTTATGCAAGATAGTAAGCTTGCTTACCTCAAGATTACCTTGCCTTTTGCAAGATATTAAGCTTGCTTGTTTCAAGATCACCTTGCCTTATGCAAGATATTAAGCTTGCTTGCTTTAAGATTACCTTGCCTTATGCAAGATATTAAGCTTGCTTGCTTCATGATCACCTTGCCTTATGCAAGATATTAAGCTTGCTTGCTTCAAGATTACCTTGCCTTATGCAAGATAGTAAGCTTGCTTGCTTCAAGATTACCTTGCCTTATGCAAGATATTAAGCTTGCTTACCTCAAGATTACCTTGCCTTATGCAAGATATTAAGCTTGCTTGCTTCAAGATCACCTTGCCTTATGCAAGATAGTAAGCTTGCTTGCTTTAAGATTACCTTGCCTTATGCAAGATATTAAGCTTGCTTGCTTTAAGATTACCTTGCCTTATGCAAGATATTAAGCTTACTGGCTTTAAGATTACCTTGCCTTATGCAAGATATTAATCCTGCTTGCTTCAAGATTACCTTGCCTTATGCAAGATATTAAGCTTGCTTGCTTCAAGATCACCTTTCCTTATGCAAGATATTAAGCTTGCTTGCTTGCTTTAATATTAACTTGCTTTATGCAAGATATTAAGCTTGCTGGCTTTAAAATTACCTTGCCTTATGCAAGATATTAATCCTGCTTGCTTCAAGATTACCTTGCCTTATGCAAGATAGTAAGCTTGCTTACCTCAAGATTACCTTGCCTTATGCAAGATATTAAGCTTGCTTGCTTGCTTTAATATTAACTTGCTTTATGCAAGATATTAAGCTTGCTGGCTTTAAGATTACCTTGCCTTATGCAAGATATTAATCCTGCTTGTTTTAAGATTACCTTGCCTTATGCAAGATATTAAGCTTGCTTGCTTGCTTTAATATTAACTTGCTTTATGCAAGATATTAAGCTCTCTTGCTTTAAGATTACCTTGCCTTATGCAAGATATTAAGCTTGCTTGCTTTAAGATTACCTTGCCTTATGCAAGATATTAAGCTTGCTTGCTTGCTTTAAGATTACCTTGCCTTATGCAAGATATTAAGCTTGCTTGCTTCAAGATCACCTTGCCTTATGCAAGATATTAAGCTTGCTTGCTTCAAGATCACCTTGCCTTATGCAAGATATTAAGCTTGCTTGCTTGCTTTAACATTAACTTGCTTTATGCAAGATATTAAGCTTGCTGGCTTTAAGATTACCTTGCCTTATGCAAGATATTAAGCTTGCTTGCTTCAAGATCACCTTGCCTTATGCAAGATATTAAGCTTGCTTGCTTTAATATTAACTTGCTTTATGCAAGATATTAAGCTTGCTTGCTTCAAGATCACCTTGCCTTATGCAAGATATTAAGCTTGCTTGCTTGCTTTAATATTAACTTGCTTTATGCAAGATATTAAGCTTGCTTGCTTTAAGATTACCTTGCCTTATGCAAGATATTAAGCTTGCTTGCTTCAAGATCACCTTGCCTTATGCAAGATATTAAGCTTGCTTGCTTGCTTTAATATTAACTTGCTTTATGCAAGATATTAAGCTTGCTTGCTTTAAGATTACCTTGCCTTATGCAAGATATTAAGCTTGCTTGCTTCAAGATTACCTTGCCTTATGCAAGATATTAAGCTTGCTTGCTTGCTTTAATATTAACTTGCTTTATGCAAGATATTAAGCTTGCTTGCTTTAATATTAACTTGCTTTATGCAAGATATTAAGCTTGCTTGCTTTAAGATTACCTTGCCTTATGCAATATATTAAGCTTGCTTGCTTCAAGATCACCTTGCCTTATGCAAGATAGTAAGCTTGCTTACCTCAAGATTACCTTGCCTTTTGCAAGATATTAAGCTTGCTTGTTTCAAGATCACCTTGCCTTATGCAAGATATTAAGCTTGCTTGCTTCAAGATCACCTTGCCTTATGCAAGATATTAAGCTTGCTTGCTTTAAGATTACCTTGCCTTATGCAAGATATTAAGCTTGCTTGCTTCAAGATTACCTTGCCTTATGCAAGATATTAAGCTTGCTTGCTTCAAGATTACCTTGCCTTATGCAAGATAGTAAGCTTGCTTGCTTCAAGATTACCTTGCCTTATGCAACATATTAAGCTTGCTTACCTCAAGATTACCTTGCCTTATGCAAGATATTAAGCTTGCTTGCTTCAAGATCACCTTGCCTTATGCAAGATAGTAAGCTTGCTTGCTTCAAGATTACCTTGCCTTATGCAAGATATTAAGCTTGCTTGCTTCAAGATCACCTTGCCTTATGCAAGATATTAAGCTTGCTTGCTTCAAGATCACCTTGCCTTATGCAAGATATTAAGCTTGCTTGCTTCAAGATTACCTTGCCTTATGCAAGATATTAAGCTTGCTTGCTTCAAGATTACCTTGCCTTATGCAAGATAGTAAGCTTGCTTACCTCAAGATTACCTTGCCTTTTGCAAGATATTAAGCTTGCTTGTTTCAAGATCACCTTGCCTTATGCAAGATATTAAGCTTGCTTGCTTCAAGATTACCTTGCCTTATGCAAGATATTAAGCTTGCTGGCTTTAAGATTACCTTGCCTTATGCAAGATATTAAGCTTGCTGGCTTTAAGATTACCTTGCCTTATGCAAGATATTAATCCTGCTTGCTTCAAGATTACCTTGCCTTATGCAAGATATTAAGCTTGCTTGCTTCAAGATCACCTTGCCTTATGCAAGATATTAAGCTTGCTTGCTTGCTTTAATATTAACTTGCTTTATGCAAGATATTAAGCTTGCTTGTTTCAAGATCACCTTGCCTTATGCAAGATATTAATCCTGCTTGCTTCAAGATTACCTTGCCTTATGCAAGATAGTAAGCTTGCTTACCTCAAGATTACCTTGCCTTTTGCAAGATATTAAGCTTGCTTGTTTCAAGATCACCTTGCCTTATGCAAGATATTAAGCTTGCTTGCTTCAAGATCACCTTGCCTTATGCAAGATATTAAGCTTGCTTGCTTTAAGATTACCTTGCCTTATGCAAGATATTAAGCTTACTAGCTTTAAGATTACCTTGCCTTATGCAAGATATTAATCCTGCTTGCTTCAAGATTACCTTGCCTTATGCAAGATATTAAGCTTGCTTGCTTCAAGATCACCTTTCCTTATGCAAGATATTAAGCTTGCTTGCTTGCTTTAATATTAACTTGCTTTATGCAAGATATTAAGCTTGCTGGCTTTAAGATTACCTTGCCTTATGCAAGATATTAATCCTGCTTGCTTCAAGATTACCTTGCCTTATGCAAGATAGTAAGCTTGCTTACCTCAAGATTACCTTGCCTTATGCAAGATATTAAGCTTGCTTGCTTCAAGATCACCTTGCCTTATGCAAGATATTAAGATTGCTTGCTTGCTTTAATATTAACTTGCTTTATGCAAGATATTAAGCTTGCTGGCTTCAAGATTACCTTGCCTTATGCAATATATTAATCCTGCTTGCTTCAAGATTACCTTGCCTTATGCAAGATAGTAAGCTTGCTTGCTTCAAGATCACCTTGCCTTATGCAAGATATTAAGCTTGCTTGCTTTAAGATTACCTTGCCTTATGCAAGATATTAAGCTTGCTTGCTTTAAGATTACCTTGCCTTATGCAAGATATTAAGCTTGCTTGCTTCAAGATCACCTTGCCTTATGCAAGATAGTAAGCTTGCTTACCTCAAGATTACCTTGCCTTTTGCAAGATATTAAGCTTGCTTGTTTCAAGATCACCTTGCCTTATGCAAGATATTAAGCTTGCTTGCTTTAAGATTACCTTGCCTTATGCAAGATATTAAGCTTGCTTGCTTCAAGATCACCTTGCCTTATGCAAGATATTAAGCTTGCTTGCTTCAAGATTACCTTGCCTTATGCAAGATAGTAAGCTTGCTTGCTTCAAGATTACCTTGCCTTATGCAAGATATTAAGCTTGCTTACCTCAAGATTACCTTGCCTTATGCAAGATATTAAGCTTGCTTGCTTCAAGATCACCTTGCCTTATGCAAGATAGTAAGCTTGCTTGCTTTAAGATTACCTTGCCTTATGCAAGATATTAAGCTTGCTTGCTTCAAGATCACCTTGCCTTATGCAAGATATTAAGCTTGCTTGCTTCAAGATCACCTTGCCTTATGCAAGATATTAAGCTTGCTTGCTTCAAGATTACCTTGCCTTATGCAAGATATTAAGCTTGCTTGCTTCAAGATTACCTTGCCTTATGCAAGATAGTAAGCTTGCTTACCTCAAGATTACCTTGCCTTTTGCAAGATATTAAGCTTGCTTGTTTCAAGATCACCTTGCCTTATGCAAGATATTAAGCTCGCTTGCTTCAAGATCACCTTGCCTTATGCAAGATATTAAGCTTGCTTGCTTTAAGATTACCTTGCCTTATGCAAGATATTAAGCTTGCTGGCTTTAAGATTACCTTGCCTTATGCAAGATATTAATCCTGCTTGCTTCAAGATTACCTTGCCTTATGCAAGATATTAAGCTTGCTTGCTTCAAGATCACCTTGCTTTATGCAAGATATTAAGCTTGCTTGCTTGCTTTAATATTAACTTGCTTTATGCAAGATATTAAGCTTGCTTGTTTCAAGATCACCTTGCCTTATGCAAGATATTAATCCTGCTTGCTTCAAGATTACCTTGCCTTATGCAAGATAGTAAGCTTGCTTACCTCAAGATTACCTTGCCTTTTGCAAGATATTAAGCTTGCTTGTTTAAAAATCACCTTGCCTTATGCAAGATATTAAGCTTGCTTGCTTCAAGATCACCTTGCCTTATGCAAGATATTAAGCTTGCTTGCGTTAAGATTACCTTGCCTTATGCAAGATATTAAGCTTGCTGGCTTTAAGATTACCTTGCCTTATGCAAGATATTAATCCTGCTTGCTTCAATATTACCTTGCCTTATGCAAGATATTAAGCGTGCTTGCTTCAAGATTACCTTGCCTTATGCAAGATATTAAGCTTGCTTGCTTGCTTTAATATTAACTTGCTTTATGCAAGATATTAAGCTTGCTGGCTTTAAGATTACCTTGCCTTATGCAAGATATCAATCCTGCTTGCTTCAAGATTACCTTGCCTTATGCAAGATAGTAAGCTTGCTTGCTTCAAGATCACCTTGCCTTATGCAAGATATTAAGCTTGCTTGCTTCAAGATCACCTTGCCTTATGCAAGATATTAAGCTTGCTTGCTTCAAGATTACCTTGCCTTATGCAAGATATTAAGCTTGCTTGCTTCAAGATTACCTTGCCTTATGCAAGATAATAAGCTTGCTTACCTCAAGATTACCTTGCCTTTTGCAAGATATTAAGCTTGCTTGCTTTAAGATTACCTTGCCTTATGCAAGATATTAAGCTTGCTTGCTTCAAGATCACCTTGCCTTATGCAAGATATTAAGCTTGCTTGCTTCAAGATCACCTTGCCTTATGCAAGATATTAAGCTTGCTTGCTTCAAGATCACCTTGCCTTATGCAAGATATTAAGCTTGCTTGCTTGCTTTAATATTAACGTGCCTTATGCAAGATATTAATTCTGCTTGCTTCAAGATTAGCTTGCCTTATGTAAGATAGTAAGCTTGCTTACCCCAAGATTACCTTGCCTTATGCAACATATTAAGCTTGGTTGCTTTAAGATTACCTTGCCTTATGCAAGATATTAAGCTTGCTTGCTTTAAGATTACCTTGCCTTGTGCAAGATATTAAGCTTAGTTGCTTGAACATTACCTTGCCTTATGCAAGATATTAAGCTTGCTTGCTTCAAGATTACCTTGCCTTATGCAAGATATTAAGCTTGCTTGCTTCAAGATTACCTTGCCTTATGCAAGATAATAAGCTTGCTTACCTCAAGATTACCTTGCCTTTTGCAAGATATTAAGCTTGCTTGCTTTAAGATTACCTTGCCTTATGCAAGATATTAAGCTTGCTTGCTTCAAGATCACCTTGCCTTATGCAAGATAGTAAGCTTGCTTGCTTCAAGATCACCTTGCCTTATGCAAGATATTAAGCTTGCTTGCTTCAAGATCACCTTGCCTTATGCAAGATATTAAGCTTGCTTGCTTGCTTTAATATTAACGTGCCTTATGCAAGATATTAATTCTGCTTGCTTCAAGATTAGCTTGCCTTATGTAAGATAGTAAGCTTGCTTACCCCAAGATTACCTTGCCTTATGCAAGATAGTAAGCTTGCTGGCTTTAGGATTACCCTGCTTTATGCAAGATATTAAGCTTGCTTACTTTAAGATTACCTTGCCTTATGCAAGATATTAATCCTGCTTGCTTCAAGATTACCTTGCCTTGTGCAAGATAGTAAGCTTGCTGGCTTTAAGATTACCTTGCTTTATGCAAGATATTAAGCTTGCTTACTTTAAGATTACCTTGCCTTGTGCAAGATATTAATCCTGCTTGCTTCAAGATTATCTTGCATTATGCAAGATAGTAAGCTAGCATGCTTCAAGATTACCCTGCCTTATGCAAAATATTAAGCCTGCTTGCTTTAAGAATATCTTGCCTTATGCAAGATATTAAGGTTGCTTGCTTTAAGATTAACTTGCCTTATGCAAAATATTAAGATTGCTTGCTTGCTATAAGATTACCTTGCCTTATGCAAGATATTAATCTTGCTTGCTTTAATATTACCTTGCCTTATGCAAGATATTAAGCTTGCTTGCTTTAAGATTACCTTGCCTTATGCAAGATATAAAGCTTGCTTGCTATAAGATTATATTGCCTTATGAAAGATATTAAGCTGGCTGGCTTTAAGATTACCTTGCCTTATGCAAGATATTAAGCTTGCTTGCTTTAAGATTACCTTGCCTTATGCAACATATTAAGCTTGCTTGCTTTAAGATTACCTGGCCTTATGCAAGATATAAAGCTTGCTTGCTTTAATATTACCTTGCCTTATGCAATATATTAAGCTTGCTTGCTTTAAGATTACCTTGACTTGTGCAAGATATTAATCCTGCTTGCATCAAGATTACCTTGCCTTATGCAAGATATTAAGCTTGCTTGCTTTAAGATTACCTTGCCTTATGCAAGATATAAAGCTTGCTTGCTTTAAGATTATATTGCCTTGTGCAAGATATTAATCCTGCTTGCTTCAAGATTACCTTGCCTTATGCAAGATATTAAGCTTGCTTGCTTTAAGATTACCTTGCCTTGTGCAAGATATTAATCCTGCTTGCTTCAAGATTACCTTGCCTTATGCAAGATAGTAAGCTAACCGGCTTCAAGATTACCTTGCCTTATGCAAAATATAAACCCTATTTGCTTTAAGAATATCTTGCCTTATGCAAGATATTAAGGTTGCTTGCTTTAAGATTACCTTGCCTTATGCAAGATATTAAGATTGCTTGCTTTAAGATTACCTTGCCTTATGCAAGATATAAAGCTTGCTTGCTTTAATATTACCTTGCCTTATGCAAGATATTAAGGTTGCTTGCTTGTTTTAAGATTACCTTGCCTTATGCAAGATATAAAGCTTGCTTGCTTTAAGATTATATTGCCTTATGAAATATATTAAGCTGGCTGGCTTCAAGATTACCTTGCTTTATGCAAGATATTAAGCTTGCTTGCTTTAAGATTACCTTGCCTTATGCAAGATATTAAGCTTGCTTGCTTTAAGATTACATTGCCTTATGCAAGATATTAAGGTTGCTTGCTAGCTGTAATATTACCTTGCCTTATGCATGATATTAAGCCTGCTTGCTTTAAGATTACATTGCCTTATGCAAGATATTAAGCTTGGTTGCTTCAAGATTACCTTGCCTTATGCAACATATTAAGCTTGCTTGCTTTAAGATTACCTTGCCTTATGCAAGATATTAAGCCTGCTTGCTTCAACATTACCTTGCCTTATGCAAGATATTAAGCCGGCTTGCTTTAAGATTACCTTGCCTTAAGCAAGATATTAAGCTTAGTTGCTTTAAGATTACCTTGCCTTATGCAAGATATTAAGCTTGCTTGCTTTAGGATTACCTTGCCTTTTGCAAGATATTAAGCTTGCTTGCTTTAAGATTACCTTGCCTTATGCAACATATTAAGCTTGCTTGCTTTAAGATTACATTGCCTTATGCAAGATATTAAGCTTGGTTGCTTTAAGATTACATTGCCTTATGCAACATATTAAGCTTGCTTGCTTTAAGATTACCTTGCCTTATGCAAGATATTAAGCCTGCTTGCTTTAACATTACCTTGCCTTATGCAAGATATTAAGCCGGCTTGCTTTAAGATTACCTTGCCTTAAGCAAGATATTAAGCTTAGTTGCTTTAAGATTAACTTGCCTTATGCAAGATATTAAGCTTGCTTGCTTTAGGATTACCTTGCCTTTTGCAATATATTAAGCTTGCTTGCTTTAAGATTACCTTGCCTTATGCAACATATTAAGCTTGGTTGCTTTAAGATTACCTTGCCTTATGCAAGATATTAAGCTTGCTTGCTTTAAGATTACCTTGCCTTGTGCAAGATATTAAGCTTAGTTGCTTGAACATTACCTTGCCTTATGCAAGATATTAAGCTTGCTTGCTTTAAGATTACCTTGCCTTTTGCAAGATATTAAGCTTGCTTGCTTTAAGATTACCTTGCCTTATGCAAGATATTAAGCTTGGTTGCTTTAAGATTACATTGCCTTATGCAAGATATTAAGCTTGGTTGCTTTAAGATTACCTTGCCTTATGCAAGATATTAAGCTTGCTTGCTTTAAGATTACCTTGGCTTGTGCAAGATATCAAGCCTGCTTGCTTGCTTTAAGATTAGCTTGCCTTACGCAAGATATTAAGCTTGGTTGGTTTAAGATTACCTTGCCTTTTGCAAGATATTAAGCTTGCTTGCTTTAAGATTACCTTGCCTTATGCAAGATATTAAGCTTGGTTGCTTCAAGATTACCTTGCCTTAAGCAAGATATTAAGCTTAGTTGCTTTAAGATTAACTTGCCTTATGCAAGATATTAAGCTTGCTTGCTTTAGGATTACCTTGCCTTTTGCAATATATTAAGCTTGGTTGCTTTAAGATTACATTGCCTTATGCAACATATTAAGATTGGTTGCTTTAAGATTACCTTGCCTTATGCAAGATATTAAGCTTGCTTGCTTTAAGATTACCTTGGCTTGTGCAAGATATTAAGCCTGCTTGCTTGCTTTAAGATTACCTTGCCTTACGCAAGATATTAAGCTTGGTTGATTTAAGAATAAATTGCCTTACGCAAGATATTAAGCTTGGTTGCTTTAAGATTACATTGCCTTATGCAAGATATAAAGCTTGCTTGCTTGAAGATTGCCTTGCCTTACGTAAGACACGGGCTCTTGCGTTGGCAGCCCGTAAGCGAATATTAAATGAAAAACCATGAATTTACTTTGAATGAGAGAGGTATTATGGGCTCTTCCATCACGGCGGACGGATACGTAGTTAAACCACCACAGACGCCCCCAACGATAGATTGGTAACACTGCAGCGGTCTCTTTGCAGTTATATTGGCTAAATCATCGTGGTTTTCGTCTGGTTTCAACGAGGAAACAGACACGGCTACGTGTGTTTCACATTTCCAACCAACTTCACAAGTAGTAATTCTTCTTTACATTATCAATATTCCAGATATTAAAAAATAACTTCGAAATTTTTTTATAGTAACGAAATTGTTTATAAATTTTTTTCAATTTTTTTCCCTAAAATGAATAACAGATTTTTCTTTACATTATCAATATTCGAGATATTCCAAAATAACTTATAAGATTTTTTTAGTAGCGAATTTTTTTTATATGTTAAAATTTTTTTTTTCCAAATGAATAACAAAGATTATTTTTTAATTTCTATATTCCAGATATTCAAAACTCACTTATAAGAATTTTTTTGGCAAATAAATTCAGTTTTATATTGCTTAAATTTTTCTTCTAAAATAATTTATAACAGATCTTTTCTTAATTATCTATATTACAGATATTTCAAACTTATAAGAATTTTTCTGGTAAAAAAATTAAATTTTAAAGTTTTACTTTTTTTTTATAAATAATTTATAACAAAGATCAACCACTCAAGATCGCGATCTATTTTCTTACAAACATTTTTAATAGCATTTTTTTAAAACTTATTTTAAATCCCTAAAAATTAAACTATTTGATAATCAATTCCATGATCCATGGGACATTCACGAATACAGTATATGTATATGTATATATATATATATATATATATATATATATATATATATATATATATATATATATATATATATATATATATATATATATATATATATATATATAACGATACGTTTACATTCGCCAATGATTTTCATTAGAAATTTGTTAACATCTTTATAAACGCAATTATGCTTTTATTTCAACAAATTAGCTACATATCAATATATTTTCATGTTAATCTAAAATTTTATTTTGCCATTTTTGGTTGCTTAGTCCAATTAATTGTCAACCAATAATTCAAATATCTTATTGAACTCATAAAATTAATGGTGACATTCAATTACAATGTTTAAATCCAAACTCCAACAATTTTCGAAACAAATGTTTTAATCATTATATTTCAAGAATTTCTATTTAGGCAATTAAATTAAAAAATTTAATAATAATTATAACCTTTCAATTTCTTTATCAAATTCCCCATTAAAAAGGTAAGGCTAATAATGATTTCCTCCACCCATTATAGATTACAAAATATATTAAAACTCCAATTCTGATAGAGATCTATAATTTTCACTAAAATATAAGCATTCATTTGCGTTCTTGCATCATTACCCGATTTCAAAACATTTCTCAATATGATCTTTAGCATAGTTTTCTGATCGATCATCCACCAAGGTACAGTTGGATACACGAATTCCTGGCACACCTCGCTCTGAGAAAGTGCACCCAGTCACACCCCTCCTGCAAGGCAACTGACCAAACAGATAGCATAGGGAGGGATGGCAGAGATGGTCGGGGGGGGGGGGGGCGCAACACGCTGGACCCTGATTTGATCTAGAGATTTTTTTTTCAATACCTGACAAAATGCAAAACTATATGATTCCAATACCTGACAAAATGCAAAACTATATGATTTCAATACCTGACAAAATGCAAAACTATATGATTTCAATACCTGACAAAATGCAAAACTATATGATTTCAATACCTGACAAAATGTAAAACTATATGATTTCAATACCTGACAAAATGCAAAACTATATGATTTCAATACCTGACAAAATGCAAAAC
>NC_090739.1:136397543-136402543 GCF_036898095.1 Palaemon carinicauda
ATATATATATATATATATATATATACAGTATATATATATATATATATATATATATATATATATATATATATATATATATATATATATATATATATATAAAAGTGATGAAGCAGATCTCGCTGTCGTCCTAAAATCAGTCATGGAAAAATTAATGTCTTTTGTAAGAGATCCTGATCACAGGACGACGTAGAGAGAGAGAGAGAGAGAGAGAGAGAGAGAGAGAGAGAGAGAGAGAGAGAGAGAGATAACAATGGACTTACATAAATAAATCTCTAAAACAAAAAGCGGTATCAATATTGTCGAAATCTAAAAGGTAGAAATTCTAACGTCCGTTCGAATCTTCTGTTAAGAAGGACGGGTAATTTATCGACAGCTTTCCCAGTAATTCTTCTTCTCTCGTTGAAACAAATCGGCAACATTTCAGCCACTCGAAAACGCGTCCATTTGACAAATCACTCTTTACGTGAAAAGTCCGTTCGACACGATACTCGTCGGTCAATTATCCTTTTCGGCGAAAAGTCCAGTCACGGCGAAAAGTCCAGTCACGGCGAAAAGTCCGGTCACGGCGAAAAGTCCGGTCACGGCGAAAAGTCCGGTCATGGCGAAAAGTGCGTTCACGGCGAAAAGTCCGTTCACGGCAAAAGCCCGGTCACGGCGAAAAGTCCGGTCACGGTGAAACGTCCGGTCACGGCGAAAAGTCCGGTCACGGCGAAAAGTCCATTCACGGCGAAAAGTCCGGTCACGGCGAAAAGTCCGTTCACGGCGAAAAGTCCGGTCACGGCGAAAAGTCCGTTCACGGCGAAAAGTCCGGTCACGGCGAAAAGTCCGGTCACGGCGAAAAGTCCGGTCAAGGCTAATAGTCCGTTCACAGCGATAATGTATAAAATTCCTTAAACTTCTGCTATTAAATGTTTAAAGGCCGCTCATGAATGATAAAGGCAAGGGACAGTAATACTGCCCTATTAAGCAGGACAATGCCCTAGAGACTGATACAGTACGTATGTTCAGCGTCCAAGCCCTTTTCCCCCCAAGCTATGACCAAGGAGGGCCAGGCAATGGCTGCTGATGACTCAGCAGATAGATCTATAGGTTCCCCCCTTAGCTCACAAGGATAGTGAGGTTGCAGTGACCAAAGAACCTAACGAGTTTGAGCGGGATTCGAACCCCAGTCTGCCGTTCAACAGCCAGAGACATTACCACATCGTCCACCACAACCTTATGGTAAGACTGTATGGTTGATATTACATAAACACTGTATTATCGGTCTACATAAAGACTGAATTATCGTTATAAAGAAAGACTTTTGTCTCTCTACAGTCAGACTGTAAAACCGCTATAGAGAAAAGCTGTATTATTGCTATATAGAAAGACTGTAATATTGCTCAACAGTAAGACTGTATTACTGCTATAGAGAAAGATTGAATTATCACTATAATATACAGAAAGACTGAATTGTCGCTATACAGAAAGACTGAATTATCACTATACAGAAAGAATGAATTATCGCTATAGGGAAAGACTGAATTATTGCTATACAGAAAGACTGAATTGTCGCTATAAAGAAAGACTGAATTATCACTATACAGAAAGACTTAACTATCGCTATAGAGAAAGACTGAATTATCGCTTTACAGAAAGACTGAATTGTCGCTATAAAAAAAGATTTAACTATTGCTATAGAAAAAGACTGAATTATCGCTGCAGAAAAACACTGAATTATCATACAGAAAGACTGAATTATCGCTATAGAAAAACTCTGAATAATCACAATACAGAAAGACTTAACTATTGCTATAGAAAAAGACTGAATTATCGCTACAAAGAAAGACTGAATCATTGCAATAGAGAAAGACTGAATTATCGCTACAAAGAAAGACTGAATCATTGCAATAGAGAAAGACTGAATTATCGCTACAAAGAAAGACTGAATCATCGCAATAGAGAAAGACTGAATTATCGCTATACAGATAGACTGAATTTTCGCAATACAGATAGACTAAATTTTCACAATAGAGAAAGACTGAATTATAACTCTACAGAAAGACTGTATTATCGCTATGCTAAGAGAGATTGTATTGTCGTTGTAGAGAAAGAATGTATTACCGCTCTACAATAAGTCTCTACATCGCTACAGTAAGGTTGTGTTATCGCTCTACAGTAAGAGTGTGTTACAGCTCTACAGTAAGAGTGTGTTACAGCTCTACAGTAAGACTGCGTTAACGCTCTACAGTAAGAGTGTGCTATCGCTCTACAACAGAATATGTTACTGCTCTACAATAAGACTGCGTTAACGCTCTACGGAATGTGTTACCGCTGTACAGTAAGAGTGTGTTACCGCTTTGCAGTGTGTTATCGCTCTATAACGCTCTACAAAATGTGTTACCATTCTAAAATATGACTGCGTTAAGCCTCTACAGAATGTGTTACGCTTTACAGTAAGAATGTGTTACCGCTCTACAGTAGGACTGTGTTATCGCTCTACGACATAATTTGTTATCCCCTCTACCGTAAGATTACGATAACGCTCTAAAATAAGACAGTACAGCAGAGACGGTGAACTGCAAATCCCAAATTCAGTCGAATACAGTCGCTAAAATGAGATCGTTTCCGTTGTGTTATCCAATTAAGTTGTCTTAAAAACGCCAACAGACAATTAGGTAACAGATCGAAGTCTATATTTTCGGTCTCATGATATGGGAGAGAGAGAGAGAGAGAGAGAGAGAGAGAGAGAGAGAGAGAGAGAGAGAGAGAGAGAGAGAAAATTTTACTTCGAGTGCAGTTCGATTAAAAAAATATTCTGATAAGGGCAACGAGAAAGAAATAATTTGAGTTTCCTGAAGTTATTCAAATAAGTAAACCCCAAATAAAATTTACCGAAGGTAAAATAACTAATGTATATCTGAAAATCAGGGAAATGCTGTGCTCAAATGCAAAATTGTTTTCGGATAAGACCAAGGGGCAAAAAACACGGTTAACATCCTTACCTTATTGCCTTATTTCCTTATTGCCTTATTTTTTGTTTGGGTTCCCCCAGGTCCCTCAGTGTGAGGCACCTCGTATATCCACCAGAGAGTTGCTAATGCATCTTCCGGTGTATTTTGCATCTTCCAGTCTTGGATGGTCTGGGATGCATCTTAGGTATTTATCGAGCTGATTCTTAAACACATCTACGCTCACTCCTGATATGTTTCTTAGATGAGCTGGCAGCACATTAAATAGTCGCTGCATTATCGATGCTGGTGCGTAGTGGATTAATGTCCTGTGCGCCTTTCTCAGTTTACCTGGAATGCTTTTTGGCACTATTAATCTACCTCGGCTTGCTCTTTCTGATACTTTAAGCTCCATGATGTTTTCAGCAATTCCTTCTATTTGCTTCCATGCTTGTATTATCATGTAGCGTTCTCTTCTCCTTTCTAGACTGTATAGTTTTAAAAATTGCAGTCTTTCCCAGTAGTCAAGGTCCTTAACTTCTTCTATTCTAGCAGTACAGGACCTTTGTACACTCTCTATTTGCGCAATATCCTTTTGGTAGTGTGGGTACCATATCACCTTGCAGTACTCGAGTGTACTACGCACATAAGTTTTGTAAAGCATAATCATGTGTTCAGCTTTTCTTGTTTTAAAGTGTCTGAATAACATTCCCATTTTTGCTTTACATTTAGCCAACAGTGTTGCTATTTGGTCGTTGCATAACATATTCCTATTTAAAATTACACCAAGGTCTTTAATTGCTTCCTTGTTTGTGATTGTCTCATTATTAGGTCCCTTGTATGCATACACCATTCCTTCTCTGTTCCCATAATTTATTGATTCGAATTTATCGGATTTAAATACCATCCTATTTATCTCCGCCCATTCATATATTTTGTTTAGATCTCTTTGTAGTGAGTTCCTATCTTCATCACAAGTAATTTCTCTACTTATTCTTGTGTCATCGGCGAAACTTCTCACTACGGAGTTTTCAACATCACAATCTATGTCTGAGATCATAATAACAAATAGCAGTGCAGCTAATACCGTACCTTGGGGCACACCAGATATTACCTGGGCTTCATCTGATTTCTCGTCATTTGCAACCACTATCAAACGCTATACAGATAATAGCCGCAAATGTGAAATAAAAAGATCGGAAAGTGCCCAAAGTGCCTAGAGAAGTGCTAAGGCTAAAAAAGTGCCCAAAACGCTATAAAAAAGGTTAGAAAAGTACTCAAACGCTATAAAAAAAGGCTAGAGAAGTGGCTAAGGCTAGAAAAGTGCCCAAAACGCTATAAAAAAAAAAAAAGGTTAGAGAAGTGCTAAGGCTAGAAAAGTTCTCAAAACGCTATAAAAAAGGCTAGAGAAGTAGCTAAGGCTAGAAAAGTGCCCAAACCGCTATAAAAAAAAAAAGGTTAGAGAAGTGCTAAGGCTAGAAAAGTTCTCAAAACGCTATAAAAAAGGCTAGAGAAGTGGCTAAGGCTAGAAAAGTGCTCAAAATGCTATAAAAAGGGTTAGAAAAGTGGCTAAGGCTAGAAAAGTGCCCAAAACGCTATAAAAAAAGGTTAGAGAAGTGCTCAAACACTATAAAAAAAAGGTTCGAGAAGTGCTAAGGGTAGAAAAGTGCCCAAAACGCTATAAAAAGGCTAGAGAAGTAGCTAAGGCTAGAAAACTGCTCAAAACGCCATAAAAAAGGCTCGAGAAGTGCTAAAGCTAGAAAAGTGCCGAAAACGCTATAAAAAGAGGTTTAGAGAAGTGCTAAGGCTAGAAAAGTACTCAAAATGCTATAAAAAAGTTAGGGAAGTGCTAAGAAGGCTAGAAAAGTGGTCAAAACTCTATAGAAAAGGCTAGAAAAGAGCTAAGAAGGCTAGAAAAGTGGTCAAAACTCTATAGAAAAGGCTAGAAAAGAGCTAAGAAAGCTAGAAAAGTGCTCAAAACTATAAAATAGGCTACAAAAGTGCTAAGAAGGCTAGAAAAGTGCTCAAAACGCTATAAAAAAGGGTAGAGAAGTGCTAAGAAGACTAGAA
>NC_090739.1:136405043-136410043 GCF_036898095.1 Palaemon carinicauda
TGCATGAAAACCTCAAAAGACTCAAAAGATTAAAAACAAATTGTAAGATAGATTATAAAAAACCTATTTTGAAAACAAATATAAATTTTCAATGCTGAAGTGAAGTGAAGTGAAGTATTCGTGATTTGAAAAATTATCAGCTTAGAAACTCTGGAAAAGACCAAAAAGATTAACGCATGACTAATTACGTCCTAAATGCCCGCATACGACATATATATATATATATATATATATATATATATATATATATATATATATATATATATATATATATATATATATATATATATATATATATATATATATATCACACTGTCTGGGGATTCTTCTCTATTGGCTCCAGAATTCTGGAAGACATCCTGGAAGACATAAGGCGTACTCTTCAAGTCAGTGTCACATTCTCCGGAAAACAGCCTAGAGGGAGAGACCTAAGTTCACTTGGTGATTCTTTTAAGAGCTACAGGTCATATTACTCGGATATACAAGGGAGAGGGAAGACTAAAACAAGTTTGGCATAATGTACCGTTTAGTTTTTTTCCAAATTGTTGGATAATAAATTATATATATATATACATATATATATATGTATACCCAGTATATATATATATATATATATATATATATATATGTATATATATATATATATATATATATATATATATACATACACAATTATATACATATAAAAAACATTTTTGTTCAACGCTATTTAAAAATATTTTTCATGATAGCAAGAGAGAGATTATATACTGTGTATATATATACCACACCGTGTATATATATATACAGTATATATATATATTTATATATATATATATATATATATATATATATGGGTGTTTATATATAAAATTTTGTTTTGTTGAACACTATATACAATACTTATCATGATACTCTAAACTATATAGAAACATAATACCGAGTCAAACAATATACAAGAATTCGTGCTAATCATAAAACGGGATTTAAACTTATCTACACACATTTCAATTATAAAAAGAAAATAGATATAAAATATTAAGGATCTATGAAAAAACAAATAAAAAGAATTGGCTTCTTTTAAAAGATTTCAAAAAATTATCTGAAAGCGTAACAAATATAATAAAAGGTTGAAATAAAAAAAAGACGTTTTAAAGCGTATATTTTTTAAACCGGAAAAAATAGAAATATAAAAATAAACTTTGATAAAACTTGAAAATCTAAGATCTACGAAAAAAAATGTGCAAAAATCAGCAATTTTTGAAATACATAAAGATTGTTCAAACATTCAAACGTGTAAGAGAAATAAGACAAATTCAGAATGACTTATGGCGTTGGGATCGGGGAGACCAATTAGTAAAATATTTTACATGTCCAAATGGATTTGGAAAATAGAGCCAAGCGCTGGGGTCCAAGGAGGACATTCAGTGTTCAGATGTAGTCACACTGAAGTAAAGGTTAGAAGAAATTGGACAGCAAGAAAGAATGAAGGAAGCAAGGATGGAGGTGAAGGAAGGAAGCAAGAATGAAGGTGAAGGAAGGAAACAAGAATGAAGGTGAAGGAAGCAAGAATGAAGGTGAAGGAAGGAACCAAGAATGAAGGTGAAGGAAGGAAGCAAGAATGAAGGTGAAAGAAGGAAGCAAGAATGAAGGTGAAGAAAGGAAGCAAGAATGAAGGTGAAGGAAGGAAGCAAGAATGAAGGTGAAAGAAGGAAGCAAGAATGAAGGTGAAGGAAGGAAGCAAGAATGAATGTGAAGGAAGGATGCAAGAATGAAGGTGAAGGAAGGACGCAAAAATGAAGGTGAAGGAAGGAAGGATGAATGAATGTGAAGGAAGGATGCAAGAGTGAAGGTGAAGGAAGCAAGCAAGCAAGAATGAAGATGAAGAAAGGAAACAAGAAAGAAGGGAAGGTAGAAGGATATAAAATAACTGCAGGAAGGGGCCGAAGGACGCTGCCCAAAAAAAAAAAAAAAAAAAACTTAAACTTCAAAATGCTACAGTACACCGTGTCAGATGCACTGTAGGCACTATCTTACCCCCGTGAAGTAATTTATTTCGCTTTAGCCCGAAACATCTCGGGTATATTCGAAGTTTTAACGGAAAAAAGAACCCATGAAATATGATGTAATATCCCTAAAACGAAGGGCTAAACTTGATAGTAGGCCTACCTGTTTTTATATAAAAAAAAAAAGATAATTAACTTTTAACTAATTAATTTACCATCGCATCACTCTGCCAGGAAAATCAGTGCCTAAATACTATAATAAAAACACTTATTTTATGGGCCCTTTGCGTCAATAGGAGTAGGAGGAGATGATGATGATGCTGATGATAATGAAAACACGTAAATACTCAAAGACGAATCCAAAATATACTAGGAAATTTAATATCTGATCAAAGAGAATAACAGATAAAAATTATAAATATCCCAAAGAAGATACACAGCAACGTATGAAGATTATGGATCCAGCGTATGAATAATAACATAAGAATTAAAATTGTTTCCTCAACTGGTAACAGAAAAACCTGTTTAAGCTTGCCATTACATGTGTCACATTGTTTGGATTTTGGTCTTCAAAATAGCGATAGCATTTTACAGTGTATGAGCTTGTATGAAACACGTGCGGTGCAATATCAATAGGAGGGTCCAAAATGGTTTACTCAAGGCTTTTATGTCAACAAAACTAATATCTCGAAATAATACGACAATTATTATTATTATTATTATTATTATTATTATTAAATGCTAAGCTACAACACTAGTTGGAAAAGCAGGATGCTATAAGCCCAGGGGCTCCAACAGGGAAAATAGCCCAGTGAGGAAAGGAAACAAGGAAAATTAAAATATTTTAAGAGTAGCAAAAACACTGAAATAAATATTTCCTATATAAACTATAAAAACTTTAACAAAACAAGAGGAAGAGGAACGAGATAGAACAGTGTGCCCGAGTGTACCCTCAAGCAAGAGAACTCTAACCCAAGACAGTGGAAGACCATGGTACAGAGGCTATGGCACTACCCGAGACTACAGAACAATGGTTTGATTTTGGAGTGTCCTCCTAGAAGAGTTGATTACCATAGCAAAAGAGCCTCTTCTACCCAGTGATAGAAGAGTAAAGAATGTTAAAACATTATCATCATCATCATCAGCTAAAAGGGGTAGCTTATGCATTCTTAGCATACATGCAAAATGAGCATATACTGTATATACGCAACAACCCACAAACTTAAACACACTATTACAAAAAAACGTTAATTTAATCGGAAATTCTCCGTAAAAAATATACTGTTCTCAGCCGTATTTCAGTAAAATACAGGCGACCGTAATTTTTACCCTACTTTTTTATTATCTTTTAAGTATTGGCGACCGTAACATCACTCCTTTACGTCAAAATATTCGTTTTTAAAACGGTAAATGTCTGGCAACATTTATTCCATGATTTTTACCGTTTTTCTACCGCAAATTTTTCGCAGTGTACAAAAAGCATGAAAGTGGATGGATAAAAAAAATCAATGAAGAATATTTTGAGATCATCCATAAAATATTAAGTATTCCTCAATACCCAACTGAAAACAGCATCTAAGAAGCCTTAACATCTACAAAACAGAAGCACTGGTATTCACAGTAGTTAGCGGGAAGCACAATTGTAAAATATGTAAAAAGTCCGATGTTAGCAGACTAAAAAATAATAATCATGGAGTTGCCGCCATATTGACTCTTGCATTGGCATTATCGTGAGGCATCATGGGAGTTTACTACGTCACAGGACACCTAACTGTTTACAAGTATCAGGTATCACTGCCTTGGGTTAGAGTTCTCTTGCTTGAGGGTACACTCGGGCACACTATTCTATCTAATTTCTCTGCTTCCTTTTTAGTTGAAGTTTATATAGTTTGTATAGGAAATAGTTATTTTAATGTTGTTATTGTTCTTAAAAGATTTTATTTTTCATTGTTTCCTTTCCTCACTGGGCTATTTTCCCTATTGGGGCCCTTGGGCTTATAGCATCTTGATTTTCCAACAAGGGTTGTAGCTTAGTAAGTAATAATAATAATAATAATAATAATAATAAATAATAGATGCGCAGCTTTGCTTTTAAAACACTACCCTTAATGTATGTAATATTCAAATTTCAAAAAGGGAAACTGTAATATATGAAAAAAAAATATTCACACAGAAAATACACACGAACACCTGTGGACAAAAGAATATTATTCGCCTTTTTAATGAACTAAGTTGTAAACTTTTTTATTTAGAAATATAAATAATTTGAATTTTCACATCAACCACGACACCAAGCCTGCAGGAGTCTAGTATTAACTATTTAGCGATAAACTCTTATTCGTGATCTATTCTATAAGATTTTACTATTGATTACACAAATATATTTACTGTATTTCTAAAGGCCCCGCCCCCAGGCACTCCGGCACACTATTCTATCCAATTTCTATTCTCTTGTTTTGTTAAAGTTTTTATAGTTTAAATAGGCAATATTTATTTCAACGTTGTTACTGTTCTTAAAATATTTTATTTTTCCTTGTTTCCTTTCCCCACATGGGCTTTTTTCCTTGTTGGGGCCCCTGGGCTTATAGCAACCTGCTTTTCCAACTAGAGTTGTAGCTTAGCAAGTAATAATAATAATAATAATAATAATAATAATAATAACAATAATAATAATAATAATAATAATAATAATAATAATAGCCAAGCAGGTTCTTTGTTAAATAAAACAAAGATTTTATCACATTAGTCATACTTGCAAGGATTTTCATTATTCTGGTATTATTTTTCAATGTATGTATTTTCCTTTGTCAGAATACCTTTTATTCTTTAATTATGTATTTGCTAAATATATGTGTACATAAATATAGTTGTAATCTATTGGTCTCTTTTTGTAGTTTTTTGTGTAAAATATATATATATTTGTGTAATTTTGTAATTCTCATACTCCGGAAGGGGTCGATAGAATAAAATTTGCCTTTGCCTTTGCCTTTGTCTTTGGAAGAAAATATAATCATG
>NC_090739.1:136417543-136420043 GCF_036898095.1 Palaemon carinicauda
ATAAGCCCAGGGGCTCCAACAGGAAAAACACCCCAGTGAGGAAAGGAAATCACAATAGATACAAAGTTTTGTTAACAAAATTATTAGAACTTTGTTATCCTATTAATAATTGATTTCATTATCATTATTATTATTTGCTAAGCTGCAATCCTAGTTGGAAAAGCCGGCTGCTATAAGTCCAGGGGCTCCAACAGGGAAAACAGCCCAGTGAGGAAAGGAAATCACATCAGATTCAACGTGTTTTTTAACAAAATCAAAGAACATTGTTATCCTATTAATAATTAATTTCATTATTGCCTACTGTACAGTATACAAGAGTCGTAAAAGTGTTTAACCCTTTACCAAGAACCGATATCCTTCAATAATCCTTTATACAATCAAATTAAATCTATAATCACGTCTCTCGCTGTTTTGATCTCCCTAATAACTTTATAATCTGATTGGTTAGTATTTACTGATTAACTACTCGCAGGCGAATGATGTTTTCAACTTTCAATGTTGCTACTCTTCTTAAAATATTTATTTTTTTCCCTTTTTTCCTTTCCTCACTGGCTATTTTCCCTGTTGAAGCCCCTGGACTTATAGCATCCTGCTTTTCCAACTAGGGTTGTAGCTTAGCAAGTAATAATAATAATAATAATAATAATAATAATAATAATAATAACGATTAAAATCATTCAATCTCTGCCCCTTGAGAATACTGTGATGACTATAATCCTCAGATTAATAAACTCCTTAATTAATTTTCTATTTAGTATTGAAAACTTTTGCAAAGATCCAAGATTTATAGATCTCTATTATTATTATTATTATTATTATTATTATTATTATTATTATTATTATTATTATCACTTGCTAAGCTACAGCCCTAATTGCAAAAGCAGGATGCTATTACCCCTGAGGGCCCCGACAGGGAAAATAGCCCAGTGAGGAAAAAGGAAACAGGAAAAATATATCTTAAGGATAGCAACAACATTAAAATAAATATTTCCTATATAACCTATAAAAACTTTTTAAAAACAAGAGGAAGAGAAATCAGATCAAATAGTGTACCCATAAGCAAGAGAACTCTAACCCAAGACAGTGGAAGACCATGGTATAGAGACTATGGCACTCTAGTTTAGGTCTTTAGCTTTACTCTATTCATTATTGGGGGTGAATGTACGATAGCGGCCACCTGTATGTATGAAAACGGCTAACTTAGAATACGATAGTGTTAGGGGGGGGTCGCAGCGTTAGGTACGTAGGTAAGGACACGGCTTGTAGGTTAGGTTAGGTTAGGGGGGAAAATTTAGGCTAGCTGATGTCAAGTTTTAATCAAAATGGGAGGAACTGGCCGCTGATACACAAAGGCTCCCATTATTGTTCTACATCATTGATATATTGCAATTTGCAAGAGTGATAGTTAAGCGTGTTTATATGTTAAGAAATAATTCCCTTGCATTGACTTTCATATTTTTCAATAACAGCAAATTTTCATGATTTTCGATAAAATAAATAGAACGAAAAAAAAAACTGTAATCAATTAGAAAAAAAGAGGATTAATACTAAAAAATTTTGACACAAAAAATAACAGGAAATGCTTAGTAGTCATTTTACCAAATGTATATAAAAAAAGCCCCTGTTTGGATATATCTTTTATTCATTACCTTATTTTTTTGCCCCAATTTTTATCCCATTCTTCAAATATATAGATCTATTTTTTTTTTTTTGGCTGAATCCTGAAAATTTAGTTTTTTTTAATGGAGTCTCATCAAATATTTTACATTATCAATGATAAAGCCAGCAACTTTCGTAATAGTCGATAGCAATAATAATTAACATAATAATTTACATTGAACAAATATTCAAACGTGTTTTGGAACGGTGGGAATTAATGATAATAATAATGAAAATAATCATAATTTTAGTTATTCTAATAATAATAATTTTAGTAATTACTGGAATAATATAATTTTTGACATGTTTCACCTATTAATAATGAGGATGGTAATGATGATGATTAATAATAATAATAATAATAATAATAATAATAATAAAAATTATTATTATTAATTTTAATAATAATTTCAGTAATAATAATAATTTCCAACATGTATCGTCTAATAAAAATAATAATAACAATGATAATAATATAATTTTATTAATTTTAATAAGAGTAATTTCAGTAATAATATTAATTTACGACAGGTTTCATCTAATTATAATAACAATAATAATAATAACAATAATAATAATAATAATAATAATAATAATAATAATAATAATAATAATCATCATAATAATTGGGGAAATCCCCTCTTTAAACATATTCAATTGAAACTCACTGCTTTTAATGCAGCATTCACTTTTCAACAAGTTTCATCTATTAATAATAATAATAATAATAATAACAACAATAATAATAATAATAATAATAATAATAATAATAATAATAATAATAATAATAATAATAATAAAAATAATAATAATAATAATAATAATAATAATAATAATAATA
>NC_090739.1:136437543-136467613 GCF_036898095.1 Palaemon carinicauda
AAAAGCAGGATGCTATATGCGCATGTGCTCCAACAGGAAAAAATAGCCCAGTGAGAAAAGGAAATAGGGAAACGAATAAACTACAAGAGAAGTAAATGGGTAATTAAGATAAAATATTTTAAGAACAGTAATAACATTCAAATAGATCTTTCATATATAAACTTAAGAATTAAAAATAAAACAAGAGGAAGGTAAATAAGATAGAATACTGTGCCCGAGTGTATAAAATAAAATATTTCACGAACAGTAACTACATTCAAATAGATACTTCATATATAAAATTGAGAAAAAAACAGGAAGAGAAATAAGATAGAATAATGTGCCCGAGTGTATCCTCAAGCAAGAGAACTCTATTACAAGACAGTGGAAGACCAAAGTACAGAGGCTAAGGCACTATCCAAGACTAGAGAACAATGGCTTGATTTTGGAGTGTCCTCCTAGAAAAGTTGATTACCATAGCTAAAGATTCTCTTCTGCCCTTACCAAGAGTGCAGTAGATAACTCCTTGGGTGAAAAGGAGAATGTGGAAAGAATAGTCCAGTCTATTCAGTGTATGTGTAGGTAAAGGGAAAGTGAACCGTAATCAGAGAGTGGGATTCAATGTAGTACTGTGAGCAGTCAAAGGACCCCATAACTCTCTAGCAGTAGTATCTCAACGTGTGGCTGGTGCCCTTGCAAACCTGCTACTGTTTTTCAATTAATAAAAATAAGAAAATGAATTGTACCAAACAACCCGACCAGTAAGAAATAATCCAGTGATAAACAGTACATATAATCACGTGTAATATTTAAACAGACGCCTACGATGAGTATACTTAAGAGTATTTCGGTAATACTCTGTTCATCCTTACCGAATCCAGAGCGATATTACACGAAAAGAGCGAACTAAAAACGAAAAAAAAAAATACATCTATATAAGTATCATCCATCAGATAAATTGCCTTGTTAATCTCCCCTTATGGACAGGTGGCATATTACATATAATCTCTCTCTCTCTCTCTCTCTCTCTCTCTCTCTCTCTCTCTCTCTCTCTCTCTCTCTCTCTCTCTCTCTCTCGGGAAGAATTAATGATGATATTAATACCGAGAAAGAAGGAAAACTCATATGGCTTGTTTCCATAGCCCCCCCCCCCCCCTTCCCCCTACTCCAATCACCTAACCAATAATGCTAAGATAAAACCCACTAACTACCCCCACCCCCTAACACCCCCCCCCCCCACACCTACCAGCAGCAGCTTCATGTTTAGCATCTGATGGACATCAGAGAGAGAGAGAGAGAGAGAGAGAGAGAGAGAGAGAGAGAGAGAGAGAGAGAGAGATAAAATATAGAAAAAAACATTGAAAATTAAAATTATACTTATTAAATTTTCAGTAGTTCCTTTCAGTCACGTTCATTTAACATCCAGATTCTATTAGCAATATCGTACACACATAAATTGACATATGTATATATATATATATATATATATATATATATATATATATATATATATAAATATAAATATATATATATAAATATATATATATATACGTATATATTTATATAGGACTTAACCCTCCAATTAATGTTAAGACTTAACCTTTGACTTAATACAAAATAAGTGTCTATAATCATATACGTGCACTGGAATATTCCCATTATGTCTCAATACTGCATACACACATTACCTTCTTCCCTACACAAAAGGAATAAGCGACATCCAATACATCTACCACCACAAAATTGATGCTAGAGCCTTAGGAGGTTAATAAGAGAAGAGCACACAGAGAGAGAGAGAGAGAGAGAGAGAGAGAGAGAGAGAGAGAGAGAGAGAGAGAGAGAGAGAGAGAGAGAGAGAGCATCTCATATGACACTTTTAATAAAACAGCCAACGATATTATGCTCCAATGGTACCCTTTTAACAGGTACCCGCTGGCAAGATTGGCCCTTGGGTGGCATTACCTCTCTCTCCCTCGCTCTCTCTCTCTCTCTCTCTCTCTCTCTCTCTCTCTCTCTCTCTCTCTCTCTCTCTCCTCTTCCATAACGATTATCGTCGTATTTTGCTCAACGTTTTATCTTTATCAGATTTTCCCTTTATATATGGCTATCAATCTAATCAACCTCCATGCATTACAACCAGATTGCAGAAAGGCACGGGGTTGTAACCTCAAATTGCGGAAAGGCATGGGGTTGTTACCTTGTAACCTCATATTGCAGAGAGGCATGGTGGATGTAACCTCATATTGCAGAAAGGCATGGTGGTTGTAACTTCATGTTACAGTAAGGCATGGGGTTGTAACCTCATATTGAAGAAAGGTATGGGGTTATAACCTCGTACTGCAGAAAGGCATGGTGGTTGTAACTTCATGTTACAGTAAAGCATGGGGTTGTAACCTCATATTACAGTAAGGCATGAGGTTTAAAACCTCATGTAACAAATGAAAAAATTTTATAGTTGATACGCTCACACTTCCATTATAAAATTTTCCAGAAACCTAACCTAACTTACACCGCAGAGGAATCTTATCCTAGTTTACTTTCCACTGCATGCAAGAAATATGGTAATGGAAGAGAAAGAAAGAGTTAGGGAAATGATAAGTATGAGGGACAAAAAATAATCGTAAAGGAGAAGGAATAGAATATATAAATGATAATCAAACACAAATAAAATAAGATGAAAAGGAAATTCTGCCCAAGAAAAGGTAAACGGCCACCTTATAACCAAAGCCAGCTAAAATCAAGGAGAAAAATAAAAGACGGGACTATGATAAGGTCATTAATAAATAGTAAATAAACGAATGACGTCATTATCAAATACGGGAGAGGTATCAATTTTGGAGAACAAAATTTCCTAGTTATATGTTTTATTCCAGCTGTGACCAGATTGTGGAATGATCTTCCTCATCGGGAAGTAAGTGATTCATGTTGAACAGGCTGATATAGGTCTTTTCATAGTTTATATATGACATATCTGTTTTCATGTTGTTACTGACTTTTTTTAAATTTTAGTTAATTTTTTCTCGTATCGTTTGTTTTTTCCTTATTTCCTTTCCTCACTGGGCTATTTCCCCTATTGGAGCCATTGGGCTTATAGCATCTTGCTTTTCCAACTAGGGTTGTAGCTTAGCTAATAATAATAATCATAATAATAATAATAATAATAATAATAATAATCCGTTATTCAACAATCATTCAATAATATCGGAAACAATATATGTCTTATGACTCCATTATCATAGGATGTATAGAAAATATTATTAAGGAACCCCTTGCAGACAACCATCTAAAACTATTTTGTCCTGGCAGAACTGTCTTTAGATTTGGTGGACATAAAACAAGTTTAATCTGAACTAGCATTACTTATATATTACATTACTGTCACTTCTAGCGATATCTTAATCAACATATTTTTTCCATTTACAACTATACTTGAATATTACCCTTAATCTAATTTCATTCTGAACAACAAATATTATAAGTTACCTTACTGTCATTTCTAGATATATTCCTAACATGTTTTTCGATTTTCAACTATACTTGAATTTTCCCCTTATATCTACACTTAATTTCTTTTAATGAGGCGCATTTGCACTGACTCGAAGCGGTGCCCTTTTCGCTGGGAAAAGTTCCCTGCTCTCTGATTGGTTAGAATTATCTTGTCCAACCAATCAGCGATCAGAAAACTTTCCCGAGCTAAAAGGGCACCCGTGCGAGTCAGTGCAAATCTGCCTCACTAAAAAGAATTGACTATAGTTTCTTCATCTAAACCATTCATGAAATAGTAAAAAATAGATATTATTCATTGCTTCATTTTTTTTCTAACTGGACCATATCAAATTAGAGCGTAATTCATCAAGTTTGCTAAACTTGTCTTCTATGATCTCAGGGCTGTAATAATGGATGATCAATATACAAACTGTAAGCTGACACCTGAGAGAGAGAGAGAGAGAGAGAGAGAGAGAGAGAGAGAGAGAGTCAAATGGATATATCGGCCTTGTCCTCAGATTAGAGCAAGAGCCTGAGGGGTTAATCTCGGCCTAGCATCAGATGCCACATGGCCTGCAGGATACCTCTCTCTCTCTCTCTCTCTCTCTCTCTCTACTGGAGAACATTAAGTGGCAATTTTACCCGTATTCATCCCCTTCTATTCCCCTATCCCCTCTTATCTTCATCTAGTATATCAACAGTCCTTGAGCGACGGATAAAAACTAATCTTTATCCTTCCTGTGACATCCAACCATCTTTATATCCCTCAAGGTGTAGAGACGGGAGTAGGCTTAAATACAGTCATCAATGGACTTTTCTCTTTATATCATTGTAAACCAGCCATTTTATAGCCGGCAGTTTGAAAAACTTAATGAATACGGATGAGGGACAGTAATTACTTATTATCTTCCTTTGCCACTGATATCTGAACGGATTATATGAGGCGGAAGACTCTACAGTTCTTAAGGAACTCCAAAAGTTTAGCTTTTATGAATTCCACAAGAACACCCAAGAAGCTGGAAATATCAGAGGGACTAAAGATTTTTGTATTTTTTTTTAATGGTTTTTAATGGTTGCTCATGACTGGTAGAGGCAAGGGATAGTGGCATTGCCCTAGCAATCAGGACAATGCCCTACAGACTGACCATATATTATATGATCAGCCTCCAAGCGTCCTCTCCACCCAAGCTAGGAACAGGGAGGGCCAGGCAGTGGCTACTGATGACTCAGCAGATAGACCTATAGGCTCCCCCAAACCCCCCTGTTGATATATTTATATATATATATATATATATATATGTGTGTGTGTGTGTGTGTGTGTGTATATATACATACTTATATACACATCAGGAAAAGATGTAAGAACGCACTTCGCCCCCCCCCCCAAAAAAAAAAATAAAAACGCCCTGAAAGGTAGCACCAACACGTCATGGAAAATAATATAATCCGTTACTATGGCAATAAGGTCGCAGTCTACAACAAACAGATACAAACACACACACACACACATCTTTCATAATCGCATCAGAGAGAGAGAGAGAGAGAGAGAGAGAGAGAGAGAGAGAGAGAGAGAGAGAGAGAGAGAGTAATCTGCTGACGTGAGCTCTCTTCCTGCACCCAGGGGCATTTAATCAAATTTATATGAAGCATTAACGCTGGCTCTTTCTCTCGGATTGACGCCTGCAGCAGACAGGAAATACAACTGTCAAAACGCCCAAAGGATATTTTTTTTTTAACTTTTTTCTTTTAACTGGTATCATAAAGCTAGAGGTGAAAGTTGCTCGGACTTTGTTTTTTTTTTCGGATGCAAGGGATTCTTTCATTTTAGGGGTGAACTTGAGAGAGAGAGAGAGAGAGAGAGAGAGAGAGAGAGAGAGAGAGAGAGAGAGAGAGAAATAAAAAAAATTGAAAGAAATTTGGTGGATTCGTATTTTTTTTAAGGATAGACTACCGAGAGAGAGAGAGAGAGGAGAGAGAGAGAGAGAGAGAGAGAGAGAGAGAAAAAAAAAATTAAAAAAAGAAATTAAAAGAAATTTTGTGGATTCGTATTTATTTTAGTGATGGACTACAGAGAGAGAGAGAGAGAGAGAGAGAGAGAGAGAGAGAGAGAGAGAGAGATTTAAAAGATTTTTTTTTAGATTTGGAACTTTTTCTCCCTTTTTAAATAATCTCGGGGTAACGGATAAGGTGGAGATATAAGAGAGAAAAAATAACTGATTCTGTAATGGAAAATAACAGGAAAAATATTGACCATTAATCCCTTATAAAAGTGAGTGCAGTGGGGACAGGGACTTCCAATTCCCCTAGGGAGCTGCGCAATTCCCTTAGGTAGCGGCACAGGACAATTCAACAGGTGTCTAGTCCTCTCATTACTAGGGGATTGCGCAGGACAATTCAACAAGCGTCTATAGTCAATTCTTTTTAGTGAGGCAGATTTGCACCGACTCGCAAGGGTGCCCTTATAGCTCGGAAAAGTTTCCTGATCCCTGATTGGTTGGACAAGAAAATTCTAACCAATTAGAGAGCAGGAAACTTTTCCCAGCTAAAAGGGCACCACTGCGAGTCAGTGCAAATGCGCCTCATTAAAAGATTTTTTTTTTTTTATAGTTCTCTCATTACACATAATACGGGCCATCATAACTTAATATTCCCCTAAAGAAAAGAATAACTAACAAATAAAAAAAATATCTAAAAGTCTATACTGTGTAAAAAGAAATAAAAAAAATATCTAAAAATTTACTGGAAAAAATAAATAAAAAAAATATCTAAAAATCTATACTTTGTAAAATTAAATAAAAAAGTATCTAAAAATCTATACTGGGAAATAAAAATAGAAAAAAAATAATATCTAAAAATTTCTACGGGAGAAAAATGAATCGTTCAAAATAAATGCTAAATGAAGACAGCATCGTCCATACGCATGCGCAGTAGATGGTAGGCGGTCACGTTGGCGTGTTAGGTGACTTGAACTCAGTTAATTTTTTTTTTTTACTTTTAATCCAGTTTTGCGTCGAACTGAAGAGCACAATACAAAGCTACCTAGGATGATCGGGAGATAATCACCTGAGATGGCATCTGACGTGATTGTCAACTTAATTTTTTCATGAACAAAAGTCTATAAAAACATGTAAAAACTTATGTAAAATATTAATAAACATATGAATATACACAGTGAATAAACTAATGAAAATATATTGATGATATCGCAGGAGCAACTCCCGGATTGTACATGCGCATACCAGATGCCTCTGGGGCACGTTGTCAAGGGGCGTGGCATCAAAGGGCAGAGAGAGAGGAGAGAGAGAGAGAGAGAGAGAGAGAGAGAGAGAGAGAGAGAGAGAAAGGGTGTGGCACAAGCAGCAAGGGAATTAAAATACAAGTGATTCTTAGGATTTGTTCTCATCCTCGCCACACCTTATTGATGACATGTGTCTTGTGATGACCTGCGATTCGGGTAATATATGTGAAGGACCTACCACATTATGCACAGAACATGCATAAGGACGTGTATTCCTAATTGCACATGCATAAGGACATGTATTCCGAAAGGCTCATACAAAAGGACATATACTCCTAAAGGCACAAGAATAAGGACATGTATTACTAAAGGCACATGCATGAGGTCATGTATTCGTAAAGGCACATGCATAAGGACATGTATTCCTAAAGGCACGTGCATAAGGAGACATATTATTTCAGGCACATTCATAAGAACAGGTATTCCTAAAGGCACATGCATAAGGACATGTATTCCTTAAGACACATGAATAAGGACATGTATTCCTAAAGGCACGTGCATAAGGACACGTATTCCTAAACGCACAAGCTTAAAGACATGTATTTCTAAAGGCACATGCATAAGGACATGTATTCCTAAAGGCAAATGCATAATGCCATGTATTCCTAAAGGCACTTGCATAAGGACATGTATTCCTAAAGGCACGTGCATAAGGATATGTATTCCTAAAGGCACGTACATAAGGACATGTATTCCTAAAGGCACATGCATAAGGACATGTATTCCTAAAGGCACAACAATAAAAACATGTATTCCTAAAGACACAAGCATAAGTAAATGTATTCCTAAAGACACATGCATAAGTAAATGTATTCCTAAAGGCACATGCATAACGACATGTATTCCTAAAGGCAAATGTATAAGGACATGTATTACTAAAGGCACATGCATAAGGACATGTAATCCTAAAGGCACATGCATAAGAACATGTATTCCTAAGAGCACATGCATAAGGACATGTATTCCTAAAGGCACATGCATAAGGACATGTATTCCTAAAGGCACATGCATAAGGACATGTATTCCTAAAGGCACGTGCATAAGGACATGTAATCCTAAAGACACATGCATAAGTACATGTATTCCTAAAGGCACATGCATAAGGACATGTAATCCTAAAGGCACATGCATAAGGACATATATTCCTAAAGGCACGTGCATAAGGACATGTATTCCTAAAGGCACATGCATAAGGACATGTAATCCTAAAGGCACATATATAAGAACATGTATGCCTAAAGGCACATGCATAAGGACATGTATTCCTAAAGGCACATGCATATGGATATGTATTCCTAAAGGCACATGCATAAGGACATGTATTCCTAAAGCCACATGCATACGGACATGTATTCCTAAAGGCACATGCATATGGACATGTATTCCTAAAGGCACATGCATAAGGACATGTATTCCTAAAGGCACATGCATAAGGACATGCATTCCTAAAGGCACATGCATAAGGACATGTAATCGTAAAGGTACATGATTAAGAACATATATTCCTATAGGTACGTGCATAAAGGCAAATGCATAGGACATGTATTCCTAAAGGCAAATGCATAGGACATGTATTCCTAAAGGCACATGCATGTGAACGTGTATTGCTAAAGGCACATGCATAAAGACATGTATTCCTAAAGGCACATGCATAGGGACATGTATCTCTAAAGGCACATGCATAAGGACATGTATTCCTAAAGGCACATGCATGTGAACATGTATTCCTAAAGGCACGTGCATACGGACATGTATCTCTAAAGGCACATGCATAAGGACATGTATTCCTAAAGGCACATGCATATGAACATGTATTCCTAAAGGCCCATGCATAAAGACATGTATTCTTGAAGGTATTCTACAAAGAAGCTTACGTCAGCATAGGTAACAGACCTACCATAAATGTAGGCTAGCTGATCTATCTTATTTCTCTTCCTGTTTTCTCATTGGAAGATTCTATAGTTTAGATATGAAAGATCTAATTTATTGTTGTTACAGTTTTTAAAAGGGTTTATCTTTATTGTTTAATAATTCTCTTGTAGTTTATTTATTTCCCTGTTACCTTTCCTCACTGGGCTAATTTTCCCTAGTGGAGCCCTTTGAAACAACATTTTGTGACGGGCCGAGAAAATGTTGTGACTCAAAGATAGGGTGAAAGCAACTGAGTGATTTTATCATAGAACACTCTCCTTTATATATAAAAGCTCAATGCGACATGAAATTTCATGTTCAAAATCGACACCGTTAACGGTGAGAAAAACAGGCATGTTTATTCAGGTTCTTTTTAGTGCGAGGGAAGAGCGAAGATACAAGCATAATATATACACAAAATGAACTATGTACGATCGTGTGACACACGGTTGGTACAATTTCATATAATTTGGTTACCTAAATGGAATGAGTAAAATCTAATAACGCAATAGTACTTAAGGTGAAGCCAAATTTCAGACGATAAGGCCAGAACAAAGAAATGTTCTCATACACCGAAAAATAAGTAAATATCCTTTTGAAACATTTATTTATAAATTTCCTTTGCTTTAGAAGTATATAGCCTCCTGCTTCTCCAACTCGGGTTGTAGCTTAGCAAGTAATATCAACCCTCTAAGAAAACTCTTGACAACTAAAATTGTCCTATTCCTCACTTGAAACGGCGTAATTCCTTTACAAAAATGCCTAGTTTCATATATATATATATATATATATATATATATATATATATATATATATATATATATATATATATAAATTATAAACACCCAACAAAAACAGAAATAATGCAACCGTTTCTAGTGCACTGCAGGACAAAAGCCTCAGACATGTATCTATTCCTATCTGGGGTTTGGCCAGTTTTCATCACCACGGAATCCAACTGCAGATTGGTTATGGTTGGAGACTTTAATTTGATCACTCACAGAAAATCTACCTAGTAAGGGTGTTCCCTGACTATTACAGTTTTGTTGTATATATATATATATATATATATATATATATATATATATATATATATATATATATATATATATATATATATATATATATATATATATATATATATATATATAATATATATATATATATATATATATATATATATATATATATATATATATATATATATATATATATATATATATATATATATATATATATATATATATATATATATATATATATATATATATATATCAACAAAACTGTAATAGTCAGGGAACACCAGGTTATATATATGTGTATATATATATACACACATATATATATATATATATATATATACATATATATATATATATATATATATATATATATATATACTGTATATGAAAGGCTTTATCCATAAAATTATTCTATGCTATATGACCTAGCGCTTGGCCCAGGGAGGCGATCAGCGACACAGCACAAATGGGGAGATCTTTAAGAGGGAATAAAGGCAGAATGACCAATACGACCACCCAAAAATAATATCTATCATGGACAGAGTGGAGTCCATATTGGCTTGTCAACTAATTAATCTCTATTCTATACCTTTTACTCACATATATAGAGATTACAATCGGAGACAGAAATTTGGAAAATTAATAAGAATTTTCAGCCAGACCTATGATAATAATAATAATAATAATAATAATAATAATAATAATAATAATAATAATAATAATAATAATAATATCAAATTCCCAAATCATTATCTTCAAAGTATTATCGTAATGTTCCTCTAATCATTCTTATTGAATTGTAAAAAAAATTGTAGAACCAAAATGAAGATAAAGTAACACACATTACACAGTAATGTATCCAAAATGAGGAGAGTTTCTCCTGATGGAAAATCATCTATATATAAACTATATATATATATATATATATATATATATATATATATATAACGATCAAGCCATATCGCTGGTCGACATCACGGTCAAAAAGATGAAAGGAAAGACGTCAAACTTCGAATCGGTAAAGTTAAACCTCTTTATTGGAAGTCCCATTAAAGAAGGCAGGAGGATCCTATTAAAATAAGAAGCGAAATATCCTAGGAAAACGGGAAGGATCCTGTGGTCTGACTACGATAACGAAATAGAAAAAGAAAAAAAAGGGGGGCGTAAATGCTAGATTTAGATACTATTTCTTTTTTAATGAAATTCCAAAGAAAAGCACGATGTGATGTAGTGTCAATTGGAATTAAAATTAAATATTGAGTTTGGATAAACTACGATACAAAGTCTATTGAAATAGAAATTAAATGTCGAGTTTAGATAAACTACGATACAAAGTTAATTGGAATAGAAAATTAAATGGCGAGTTTGGATAAATTACGATACAAAGTCTATTGGAATCGAAAATTAAATGGCGAGTTTGGATAAATTACGATCCAAAGTCTATTGGAATAGAAAATTAAATGGCGAGTTTGGATAAATTCCGATACAAAGTCTATTGGAATAGAAAATTAAATGGCGAGTTTGGATAAATTACGATCCAAAGTCTATTGGAATACAAAATTAAATGGCGAGTTTGGATAAATTACGATCCGAAGTCTACTAGAATTGAATATTAAATAGCTTTGGATAAATTACGCTCCACAGACTACTGGAATAGAATATTTAATAGCGAGTTTGGATAAATTACGATCCAAAGTCCACTGGAATAGAATATTAAATAGCGAGTTTGGATAAATTACGATCCAAAGTCTACTGGAATAGAATATTAAATAGCAAGTTTGGATAAATCAAGATCCTCAGTCTATTGAAATAGAATATTCAATAGCGAGTTTGGTTAAATTACAATGCAAAGTCTATGGGAATAGAAATTTATATAGCGAGTTTGGATAAATCACGATCCACAGTCTATGAGAATAGAAAATTAAATAGCGAGTTTGGATAAATTATGATCCAAAGTCTACTGGAATAGAAAATTATATAGTGAGTTTAAATAAATTACGATCCAAAGTCTACTTGAATAGAAAATCAAATAGCGAGTTTGGATAAATCACGATCCACACTCTATAAGAATAGAAAATTAAATAGTGAGTTTAAATAAATTACGATCCAAAGTCTATAAGAATAGAAAATTAAATAGCGAGTTTAAATAAATTACGATCCAAACTCTATAAGAATAGAAAATCTAATAGCAAGTTTAAATAAATTACGATCCAAAGTCTATAAGAATAGAAAATTAAATAGCGAGTTTAAATAAATTACGATCCAAAGTCTATAAGAATAGAAAATTAAATAGCGAGTTTAAATAAATTACGATCCAAAGTCTATAAGAATAGAAAATTAAGTTGCGAATTCGGATAAATTACGATCCACAGTCTATGGGAATAGAAAATTAAATAGCGAGTTTGGATAAATTGAGATCCTCAAGTCTACTTGAATAGAATATTAAATAGCAAGTGAGGGAAAATTACGATATAAAAGTCTATTTTTACTTCGTGATTAGATTCTCAAAAAGAGACAAATACGGGAAAGTAGTTTGATATGAGGGTACATTCGGGAAAACAATTCTGTCATATTTCTATTCCTCTTATTATTTGAAGGTTTTCCTTGTTTGCTTTCCTCACAGGGCTATTTTCCCCGTTGGAGCCCATGGGCTTATAGCATCTTGCTTTTCCAACTAGGGTTGTAGCTTAGCAAGTAATAATAATAATAATAATAATAATAATAATAATAATAATAATAATAATATGTAATATTTTATCTTAAGATCTATAAAGCGGTAAATGCCAAAGAAGCGCAAACGCAAGAAAGCGCCAACAGCAGCTCTACATCTAGACTTCATACATATAGAAATATACAAAAGCGTACGAGAAAAACACGCTTTATGTTTAATCAAACACATACATATATATATTTCTTTATAAGCTTGTATAAGTATATATACACACAGAGTATATATATGTATATTAACAATACATATACATATACAAACATATGTATATTAACAATATATAAACACATACAAACATATATATACATATATATATATATATATATATATATATATATATATATATATATATATATATGACGAATGGAGAATTTTATATCAAAAGCTCAAGATATAGACGACTGTCGAAATCTAACCGAGGCCCATTGCGTCAATAGGCGTAGGAGGAGATCATCATCATCATGATAATGATGATGATAATGATGATGATGATGATGATATACATATGCAAATATATATATATATATATATATATATATATATAGAGAGAGAGAGAGAGAGAGAGAGAGAGAGAGAGAGAGAGAGAGAGAGAGAGAGAGAGAGAGAGAGAGAGAGAGAGAGAGAGTAATTAAGGCGATTCGACGATTTTCAGATGATATATGAAGTGGCTGGCTCACAGCATTCGTACCTCTTAACTGATAGAATAAAATGCCATACAAAAAGGAAAAGAAAAGAGAGAATATTAACAAAAAAGAACTAAAAGTAACCATGATCATTACATTTTTCATTATGGTAAGAGGCTACAGTACCATCATCGGATAACAGAAGGCAGTTTGAAATACAAAAAATATATTGGAAAAAAAAAATATACAGGAAATTCACCATTTCTTTCACACAGACTTCTCAATACGGATAATACTCTCTTAATACTTAGGGTGTGCGAGTGATACCATATATTGAATTTCTAGCAAAGGGTATATCATTAAACATTGACACCCTGAAACAAATATATGCTTAAAGATATATGGAAATGAAACTAGTAATCTTTTTTTTCATAAATCACGTTGCTGTATTTGTCATAAGAACGCATATAAAACAATACGCATAATGGTTATTATTGATCATAATCATGAAGACGACAGATTTTGAAAAAAAAAAAAAAAAAAAAAAAAAAAAGAGCTAATCCATTTGGTATGAAAGTTATCCTAAAAGCAAATCCAGTCAAGTGAAAGCGGAAGATCCTGTTGCAATTGCAAGAATAAAAATCCATATTTTCCGCAGTGTTGAAATCTACATTACATACGACAGGCAGGTTCTTGAAAAGACGGTTGTTTTAGATATTTCTTTTTATTAGGCGCTACAAATAATCTGTTTAAACTGAATTTCACCAGAATTACCAAGCACCTCTTAGCCCACTATGCTATAGAGGTACTCTAATGACGGTTTTTTTTTCTGTAAAAATGGGGCATTTCATATATATATATATATATATATATATATATATATATATATATACAGATGTGTATATATATACATATATATATATATATATATATATATATATATATATATATATATATGTATATTATATATATACAAATGTATATATATATATATATATATATATATATATAGACACATACATATATATATATATATATATATACATAAATAAATATATATATATATATATATATACACAGATGTGTATATATATATACATATATATATATATATATATATATATATATATATATATATATATGTATATTATATATATACAAATGTATATATATATATATATATATATATATGTGCATATATATGTATGTATAAATATGTGTATAAATATATATAAATAAATTATATATCTACATATATATATATATATATATATATATATATATATATATATATATATATATATATATATATACTTTTCTCAGGGATGATACAATTAATAATTGAGATCTTTCTATTCTTTTACAAAACTGAAAAGCGAAGATTTACTGGAATTACATAATAATACTAAAAGAATATCGGTGTAATAAATCTGTTTCCCCAAATGGACTAAAACTCAATTTTCTTTTATTCTCAAAGTAAATAAAATTGTGCAGTTAACATCTCCCTTTTAAGACAATGTAAATGTTTCAACACTAAAATGTTTTTTTGACTTTCGATAACATTCGCATAAGGAATAAAAATTGCGCAAACATGAAAGGCGGAAGTGAAATTAATCATAAGTCATAACGGCCAGAAAAAAAAAAATAAGTTACAATTTTGATGAATCGAAAAAATAATGCAAAAATGAAAATAAAGATAGTGTATGTTCTAAAAGTGAACTTTAGATATGTAAAGGGAATTTATGATATATAATCCATAAAATTGTTTAGTTAGGGGGGAAATTTATTTAGAAATGGTGATACATTTCCCAGGACTACATGCATTCTAAAATAGAGTGTATGATATTTAATCCATAGAATTATTTAGTTTGGGCCAATGTATTTAGATATGGGGATACATTTCACATGATTAATAAGCATTCTAAAATAGAGTGTATGATATTTAATCCATAGAATTATTTAGTTTGGGCCAATGTATTTAGATATGGGGATACATTTCACATGATTAATAAGCATTCTAAAATAGAGTGTATGATATTTAATCCATAGAATTATTTAGTTTGGGCCAATGTATTTAGATATGGGGATACATTTCACATGATTAATAAGCATTCTAAAATAGAGTGTATGATATTTAATCCATAGAATTATTTAGTTTGGGCCAATGTATTTAGATATGGGAATACATTTCACATGATTAATATGCATTCTAAAATAGAGTGTATGATATTTAATCCATAGAATTGTTTAGTTTGGGCCAATGTATTTAGATATGGGAATACATTTCACATGATTAATATGCATTCTAAAATAGAGTGTATGATATTTAATCCATAGAATTGTATAGTTTGGGCCAATGTATTTAGATATGGGAATACATTTCACATGATTAATATGCATTCTAAAATAGAGTGTATGATATTTAATCCATAGAATTATTTAGTTTGGGCCAATGTATTTAGATATGGGGATACATTTCACATGATTAATATGCATTCTAAAATAGAGTGTATGATATTTAATCCATAGAATTATTTAGTTTGGGCCAATGTATTTAGATATGGGGATACATTTCACATGATTAATATGCATTCTAAAATAGAGTGTATGATATTTAATCCATAGAATTATTTAGTTTGGGCCAATGTATTTAGATATGGGGATACATTTCACATGATTAATATGCATTCTAAAATAGAGTGTATGATATTTAATCCATAGAATTGTTTAGTTTGGGCCAATATATTTAGATATGGGGATACATTTCACATGATTAATATGCATTCTAAAATAGAGTGTATGATATTTAATCCATAGAATTGTTTAGTTTGGGCCAATGTATTTAGATATGGGGATACATTTCACATGATTAATATGCATTCTAAAATAGAGTGTATGATATTTAATCCATAGAATTATTTAGTTTGGGCCAATGTATTTAGATATGGGGATACATTTCACATGATTAATATGCATTCTAAAATAGAGTGTATGATATTTAATCCATAGAATTATTTAGTTTTGGCCAATGTAATTAGATATGGGGATACATTTCACATGATTAATATGCATTCTAAAATAGAGTGTATGATATTTAATCCATAGAATTATTTAGTTTGGGCCAATGTATTTAGATATGGGGATACATTTCACATGATTAATATGCATTCTAAAATAGAGTGTATGATATTTAATCCATAGAATTATTTAGTTTGGGCCAATGTATTTAGATATGGGGATACATTTCACATGATTAATATGCATTCTAAAATAGAGTGTATGATATTTAATCCATAGAATTGTATAGTTTTGGGCCAATGTATTTAGATATGGGAATACATTTCACATGATTAATATGCATTCTAAAATAGAGTGTATGATATTTAATCCATAGAATTGTTTAGTTTGGGCCAATGTATTTAGATATGGGGATACATTTCACATGATTAATATGCATTCTAAAATAGAGTGTATGATATTTAATCCATAGAATTATTTAGTTTTGGCCAATGTAATTAGATATAGGAATACATTTCACATGATTAATATGCATTCTAAAATAGAGTGTATGATATTTAATCCATAGAATTATTTAGTTTGGGCCAATGTATTTAGATATGGGGATACATTTCACATGATTAATATGCATTCTAAAATAGAGTGTATGATATTTAATCCATAGAATTTTATAGATTTGGCCAATGTATTTAGATATGGGGATACATTTCACATGATTAATATGCATTCTAAAATAGAGTGTATGATATTTAATCCATAGAATTGTTTAGTTTTGGCCAATGTATTTAGATATGGGGATACATTTCACATGATTAATATGCATTCTAAAATAGAGTGTATGATATTTAATCCATAGAATTGTATAGTTTTGGGCCAATGTATTTAGATATGGGAATACATTTCACATGATTAATATGCATTCTAAAATAGAGTGTATGATATTTAATCCATAGAATTATTTAGTTTGGGCCAATGTATTTAGATATGGGGATACATTTCACATGACTATATACATTCTAAAATAGAGTGTATGATATTTAATCCATAGAATTGTTTAGTTTGGGCCAATATATTTAGATATGGGAATATATTTCACATGATTAATATGCATTCTAAAATAGAGTGTATGATATTTAATCCATAGAATTGTTTAGTTTGGGCCAATGTATTTAGATATGGGGATACATTTCACATGACTATATACATTCTAAAATAGAGTGTATGATATTTAATCCATAGAATTGTTTAGTTTGGGCCAATGTATTTAGATATGGGAATACATTTCACATGATTAATATGCATTCTAAAATAGAGTGTATGATATTTAATCCATAGAATTGTTTAGTTTGGGCCAATGTATTTAGATATGGGGATACATTTCACATGACTATATACATTCTAAAATAGAGTGTATGATATTTAATCCATAGAATTGTTTAGTTTGGGCCAATGTATTTAGATATGGGAATACATTTCACATGATTAATATGCATTCTAAAATAGAGTGTATGATATTTAATCCATAGAATTGTTTAGTTTGGGCCAATATATTTAGATATGGGAATACATTTCACATGATTAATATGCATTCTAAAATAGAGTGTATGATATTTAATCCATAGAATTGTTTAGTTTGGGCCAATGTATTTAGATATGGGGATACATTTCACATGATTAATATGCATTCTAAAATAGAGTGTATGATATTTAATCCATAGAATTGTTTAGTTTGGGCCAATGTATTTAGATATGGGAATACATTTCACATGATTAATATGCATTCTAAAATAGAGTGTATGATATTTAATCCATAGAATTGTTTAGTTTGGGCCAATGTATTTAGATATGGGGATACATTTCACATGACTATATACATTCTAAAATAGAGTGTATGATATTTAATCCATAGAATTGTTTAGTTTGGGCCAATGTATTTAGATATGGGAATACATTTCACATGATTAATATGCATTCTAAAATAGAGTGTATGATATTTAATCCATAGAATTGTATAGTTTTGGCCAATGTATTTAGATATGGGGATACATTTCACATGATTAATATGCATTCTAAAATAGAGTGTATGATATTTAATCCATAGAATTGTATAGTTTGGGCCAATGTATTTAGATATGGGAATACATTTCACATGATTAATATGCATTCTAAAATAGAGTGTATGATATTTAATCCATAGAATTGTATAGTTTTGGGCCAATGTATTTAGATATGGGAATACATTTCACATGATTAATATGCATTCTAAAATAGAGTGTATGATATTTAATCCATAGAATTGTTTAGTTTGGGCCAATGTATTTAGATATGGGAATACATTTCACATGATTAATATGCATTCTAAAATAGAGTGTATGATATTTAATCCATAGAATTGTTTAGTTTGGGCCAATGTATTTAGATATGGGGATACATTTCACATGATTAATATGCATTCTAAAATAGAGTGTATGATATTTAATCCATAGAATTGTTTAGTTTGGGCCAATGTATTTAGATATGGGAATACATTTCACATGATTAATATGCATTCTAAAATAGAGTGTATGATATTTAATCCATAGAATTGTATAGTTTTGGCCAATGTATTTAGATATGGGGATACATTTCACATGATTAATATGCATTCTAAAATAGAGTGTATGATATTTAATCCATAGAATTGTATAGTTTTGGCCAATGTATTTAGATATGGGGATACATTTCACATGATTAATATGCATTCTAAAATAGAGTGTATGATATTTAATCCATAGAATTGTTTAGTTTGGGCCAATGTATTTAGATATGGGAATACATTTCACATGATTAATATGCATTCTAAAATAGAGTGTATGATATTTAATCCATAGAATTGTTTAGTTTGGGCCAATGTATTTAGATATGGGAATACATTTCACATGATTAATATGCATTCTAAAATAGAGTGTATGATATTTAATCCATAGAATTGTTATAGTTTTGGCCAATGTATTTAGATATGGGGATACATTTCACATGATTAATATGCATTCTAAAATAGAGTGTATGATATTTAATCCATAGAATTTTATAGTTTTGGCCAATGTATTTAGATATGGGGATACATTTCACATGATTAATATGCATTCTAAAATAGAGTGTATGATATTTAATCCATAGAATTGTTATAGTTTTGGGCCAATGTATTTAGATATGGGAATACATTTCACATGATTAATATGCATTCTAAAATAGAGTGTATGATATTTAATCCATAGAATTTTATAGTTTTGGCCAATGTATTTAGATATGGGGATACATTTCACATGATTAATATGCATTCTAAAATAGAGTGTATGATATTTAATCCATAGAATTGTTATAGTTTTGGCCAATGTATTTAGATATGGGGATACATTTCACATGATTAATATGCATTCTAAAATAGAGTGTATGATATTTAATCCATAGAATTGTTATAGTTTTGGCCAATGTATTTAGATATGGGGATACATTTCACATGATTAATATGCATTCTAAAATAGAGTGTATGATATTTAATCCATAGAATTTTATAGTTTTGGCCAATGTATTTAGATATGGGGATACATTTCACATGATTAATATGCATTCTAAAATAGAGTGTATGATATTTAATCCATAGAATTGTATAGTTTTGGGCCAATGTATTTAGATATGGGAATACATTTCACATGATTAATATGCATTCTAAAATAGAGTGTATGATATTTAATCCATAGAATTTTATAGTTTTGGCCAATGTATTTAGATATGGGGATACATTTCACATGATTAATATGCATTCTAAAATAGAGTGTATGATATTTAATCCATAGAATTTATAGTTTTGGGCCAATGTATTTAGATATGGGAATACATTTCACATGATTAATATGCATTCTAAAATAGAGTGTATGATATTTAATCCATAGAATTTTTAGTTTGGGCCAATGTATTTAGATATGGGAATACATTTCACATGATTAATATGCATTCTAAAATAGAGTGTATGATATTTAATCCATAGAATTGTTTAGTTTGGGCCAATGTATTTAGATATGGGGATACATTTCACATGATTAATATGCATTCTAAAATAGAGTGTATGATATTTAATCCATAGAATTTTATAGTTTGGGCCAATGTATTTAGATATGGGGATACATTTCACATGATTAATATGCATTCTAAAATAGAGTGTATGATATTTAATCCATAGAATTGTATAGTTTTGGGCCAATGTATTTAGATATGGGAATACATTTCACATGATTAATATGCATTCTAAAATAGAGTGTATGATATTTAATCCATAGAATTGTTATAGTTTTGGCCAATGTATTTAGATATGGGAATACATTTCACATGATTAATATGCATTCTAAAATAGAGTGTATGATATTTAATCCATAGAATTTTATAGTTTTGGCCAATGTATTTAGATATGGGGATACATTTCACATGATTAATATGCATTCTAAAATAGAGTGTATGATATTTAATCCATAGAATTATTTAGTTTTGGCCAATGTATTTAGATATGGGGATACATTTCACATGATTAATATGCATTCTAAAATAGAGTGTATGATATTTAATCCATAGAATTGTTTAGTTTGGGCCAATGTATTTAGATATGGGAATACATTTCACATGATTAATATGCATTCTAAAATAGAGTGTATGATATTTAATCCATAGAATTGTTATAGTTTGGGCCAATGTATTTAGATATGGGGATACATTTCACATGATTAATATGCATTCTAAAATAGAGTGTATGATATTTAATCCATAGAATTGTATAGTTTTGGCCAATGTATTTAGATATGGGAATACATTTCACATGATTAATATGCATTCTAAAATAGAGTGTATGATATTTAATCCATAGAATTTTATAGTTTTGGCCAATGTATTTAGATATGGGGATACATTTCACATGATTAATATGCATTCTAAAATAGAGTGTATGATATTTAATCCATAGAATTGTATAGTTTTGGCCAATGTATTTAGATATGGGGATACATTTCACATGATTAATATGCATTCTAAAATAGAGTGTATGATATTTAATCCATAGAATTGTATAGTTTTGGCCAATGTATTTAGATATGGGGATACATTTCACATGATTAATATGCATTCTAAAATAGAGTGTATGATATTTAATCCATAGAATTGTATAGTTTTGGCCAATGTATTTAGATATGGGGATACATTTCACATGATTAATATGCATTCTAAAATAGAGTGTATGATATTTAATCCATAGAATTGTATAGTTTGGGCCAATGTATTTAGATATGGGAATACATTTCACATGATTAATATGCATTCTAAAATAGAGTGTATGATATTTAATCCATAGAATTTGTATAGTTTGGCCAATGTATTTAGATATGGGGATACATTTCACATGATTAATATGCATTCTAAAATAGAGTGTATGATATTTAATCCATAGAATTGTATAGTTTGGGCCAATGTATTTAGATATGGGAATACATTTCACATGATTAATATGCATTCTAAAATAGAGTGTATGATATTTAATCCATAGAATTTTATAGTTTTGGCCAATGTATTTAGATATGGGGATACATTTCACATGATTAATATGCATTCTAAAATAGAGTGTATGATATTTAATCCATAGAATTGTATAGTTTTGGCCAATGTATTTAGATATGGGGATACATTTCACATGATTAATATGCATTCTAAAATAGAGTGTATGATATTTAATCCATAGAATTGTATAGTTTGGGCCAATATATTTAGATATGGGGATACATTTCACATGATTAATATGCATTCTAAAATAGAGTGTATGATATTTAATCCATAGAATTGTATAGTTTGGGCCAATGTATTTAGATATGGGGATACATTTCACATGATTAATATGCATTCTAAAATAGAGTGTATGATATTTAATCCATAGAATTGTATAGTTTGGGCCAATGTATTTAGATATGGGAATACATTTCACATGATTAATATGCATTCTAAAATAGAGTGTATGATATTTAATCCATAGAATTGTTTAGTTTGGGCCAATATATTTAGATATGGGGATACATTTCACATGATTAATATGCATTCTAAAATAGAGTGTATGATATTTAATCCATAGAATTGTTTAGTTTGGGCCAATGTATTTAGATATGGGAATACATTTCACATGATTAATATGCATTCTAAAATAGAGTGTATGATATTTAATCCATAGAATTGTATAGTTTTGGCCAATGTATTTAGATATGGGGATACATTTCACATGATTAATATGCATTCTAAAATAGAGTGTATGATATTTAATCCATAGAATTGTATAGTTTGGGCCAATATATTTAGATATGGGGATACATTTCACATGATTAATATGCATTCTAAAATAGAGTGTATGATATTTAATCCATAGAATTGTTTAGTTTGGGCCAATGTATTTAGATATGGGAATACATTTCACATGATTAATATGCATTCTAAAATAGAGTGTATGATATTTAATCCATAGAATTGTATAGTTTTGGGCCAATGTATTTAGATATGGGAATACATTTCACATGATTAATATGCATTCTAAAATAGAGTGTATGATATTTAATCCATAGAATTGTTTAGTTTGGGCCAATGTATTTAGATATGGGAATACATTTCACATGATTAATATGCATTCTAAAATAGAGTGTATGATATTTAATCCATAGAATTGTTTAGTTTGGGCCAATGTATTTAGATATGGGAATACATTTCACATGATTAATATGCATTCTAAAATAGAGTGTATGATATTTAATCCATAGAATTGTATAGTTTTGGGCCAATGTATTTAGATATGGGAATACATTTCACATGATTAATATGCATTCTAAAATAGAGTGTATGATATTTAATCCATAGAATTTTATAGTTTTGGCCAATGTATTTAGATATGGGGATACATTTCACATGATTAATATGCATTCTAAAATAGAGTGTATGATATTTAATCCATAGAATTGTTATAGTTTGGGCCAATGTATTTAGATATGGGAATACATTTCACATGATTAATATGCATTCTAAAATAGAGTGTATGATATTTAATCCATAGAATTTATAGTTTGGGCCAATGTATTTAGATATGGGAATACATTTCACATGATTAATATGCATTCTAAAATAGAGTGTATGATATTTAATCCATAGAATTGTTTAGTTTGGGCCAATGTATTTCAGATATGGGAATACATTTCACATGATTAATATGCATTCTAAAATAGAGTGTATGATATTTAATCCATAGAATTTTTAGTTTGGGCCAATGTATTTAGATATGGGAATACATTTCACATGATTAATATGCATTCTAAAATAGAGTGTATGATATTTAATCCATAGAATTATTTAGTTTGGGCCAATGTATTTAGATATGGGAATACATTTCACATGATTAATATGCATTCTAAAATAGAGTGTATGATATTTAATCCATAGAATTTTTAGTTTGGGCCAATGTATTTAGATATGGGAATACATTTCACATGATTAATATGCATTCTAAAATAGAGTGTATGATATTTAATCCATAGAATTGTTTAGTTTGGGCCAATGTATTTAGATATGGGGATACATTTCACATGATTAATATACATTCTAAAATAGAGTGTATGATATTTAATCCATAGAATTTTTAGTTTGGGCCAATGTATTTAGATATGGGAATACATTTCACATGATTAATATGCATTCTAAAATAGAGTGTATGATATTTAATCCATAGAATTATTTAGTTTGGGCCAATGTATTTAGATATGGGAATACATTTCACATGATTAATATGCATTCTAAAATAGAGTGTATGATATTTAATCCATAGAATTGTTTAGTTTGGGCCAATGTATTTAGATATGGGAATACATTTCACATGATTAATATGCATTCTAAAATAGAGTGTATGATATTTAATCCATAGAATTGTTTAGTTTGGGCCAATGTATTTAGATATGGGAATACATTTCACATGATTAATATGCATTCTAAAATAGAGTGTATGATATTTAATCCATAGAATTATTTAGTTTGGGCCAATGTATTTAGATATGGGAATACATTTCACATGATTAATATGCATTCTAAAATAGAGTGTATGATATTTAATCCATAGAATTGTTTAGTTTGGGCCAATGTATTTAGATATGGGGATACATTTCACATGATTAATATGCATTCTAAAATAGAGTGTATGATATTTAATCCATAGAATTGTTTAGTTTGGGCCAATGTATTTAGATATGGGAATACATTTCACATGATTAATATGCATTCTAAAATAGAGTGTATGATATTTAATCCATAGAATTGTTTAGTTTGGGCCAATGTATTTAGATATGGGAATACATTTCACATGATTAATATGCATTCTAAAATAGAGTGTATGATATTTAATCCATAGAATTGTTTAGTTTGGGCCAATGTATTTAGATATGGGAATACATTTCACATGATTAATATGCATTCTAAAATAGAGTGTATGATATTTAATCCATAGAATTGTTTAGTTTGGGCCAATGTATTTAGATATGGGAATACATTTCACATGATTAATATGCATTCTAAAATAGAGTGTATGATATTTAATCCATAGAATTGTTTAGTTTGGGCCAATGTATTTAGATATGGGAATACATTTCACATGATTAATATGCATTCTAAAATAGAGTGTATGATATTTAATCCATAGAATTATTTAGTTTGGGCCAATGTATTTAGATATGGGAATACATTTCACATGATTAATATGCATTCTAAAATAGAGTGTATGATATTTAATCCATAGAATTGTTTAGTTTGGGCCAATGTATTTAGATATGGGGATACATTTCACATGATTAATATGCATTCTAAAATAGAGTGTATGATATTTAATCCATAGAATTGTTTAGTTTGGGCCAATGTATTTAGATATGGGAATACATTTCACATGATTAATATGCATTCTAAAATAGAGTGTATGATATTTAATCCATAGAATTGTTTAGTTTGGGCCAATGTATTTAGATATGGGAATACATTTCACATGATTAATATGCATTCTAAAATAGAGTGTATGATATTTAATCCATAGAATTGTTTAGTTTGGGCCAATGTATTTAGATATGGGGATACATTTCACATGATTAATATGCATTCTAAAATAGAGTGTATGATATTTAATCCATAGAATTGTTTAGTTTGGGCCAATGTATTTAGATATGGGAATACATTTCACATGATTAATATGCATTCTAAAATAGAGTGTATGATATTTAATCCATAGAATTTTTAGTTTGGGCCAATGTATTTAGATATGGGAATACATTTCACATGATTAATATGCATTCTAAAATAGAGTGTATGATATTTAATCCATAGAATTGTTTAGTTTGGGCCAATGTATTTAGATATGGGGATACATTTCACATGATTAATATGCATTCTAAAATAGAGTGTATGATATTTAATCCATAGAATTGTTTAGTTTGGGCCAATGTATTTAGATATGGGGATACATTTCACATGATTAATATGCATTCTAAAATAGAGTGTATGATATTTAATCCATAGAATTGTTTAGTTTGGGCCAATGTATTTAGATATGGGGATACATTTCACATGATTAATATGCATTCTAAAATAGAGTGTATGATATTTAATCCATAGAATTGTTATAGTTTGGGCCAATGTATTTAGATATGGGGATACATTTCACATGATTAATATGCATTCTAAAATAGAGTGTATGATATTTAATCCATAGAATTGTTATAGTTTGGGCCAATGTATTTAGATATGGGAATACATTTCACATGATTAATATGCATTCTAAAATAGAGTGTATGATATTTAATCCATAGAATTGTTTAGTTTGGGCCAATGTATTTAGATATGGGAATACATTTCACATGATTAATATGCATTCTAAAATAGAGTGTATGATATTTAATCCATAGAATTGTATAGTTTTGGGCCAATGTATTTAGATATGGGAATACATTTCACATGATTAATATGCATTCTAAAATAGAGTGTATGATATTTAATCCATAGAATTTTATAGTTTTGGCCAATGTATTTAGATATGGGAATACATTTCACATGATTAATATGCATTCTAAAATAGAGTGTATGATATTTAATCCATAGAATTGTTTAGTTTGGGCCAATGTATTTAGATATGGGAATACATTTCACATGATTAATATGCATTCTAAAATAGAGTGTATGATATTTAATCCATAGAATTGTATAGTTTGGGCCAATGTATTTAGATATGGGAATACATTTCACATGATTAATATGCATTCTAAAATAGAGTGTATGATATTTAATCCATAGAATTTTATAGTTTTGGCCAATGTATTTAGATATGGGAATACATTTCACATGATTAATATGCATTCTAAAATAGAGTGTATGATATTTAATCCATAGAATTTTATAGTTTGGGCCAATGTATTTAGATATGGGAATACATTTCACATGATTAATATGCATTCTAAAATAGAGTGTATGATATTTAATCCATAGAATTATTTAGTTTGGGCCAATGTATTTAGATATGGGAATACATTTCACATGATTAATATGCATTCTAAAATAGAGTGTATGATATTTAATCCATAGAATTTTTAGTTTGGGCCAATGTATTTAGATATGGGAATACATTTCACATGATTAATATGCATTCTAAAATAGAGTGTATGATATTTAATCCATAGAATTGTATAGTTTGGGCCAATGTATTTAGATATGGGAATACATTTCACATGATTAATATGCATTCTAAAATAGAGTGTATGATATTTAATCCATAGAATTTTATAGTTTTGGGCCAATGTATTTAGATATGGGAATACATTTCACATGATTAATATGCATTCTAAAATAGAGTGTATGATATTTAATCCATAGAATTATTTAGTTTGGGCCAATGTATTTAGATATGGGAATACATTTCACATGATTAATATGCATTCTAAAATAGAGTGTATGATATTTAATCCATAGAATTGTTTAGTTTGGGCCAATGTATTTAGATATGGGAATACATTTCACATGATTAATATGCATTCTAAAATAGAGTGTATGATATTTAATCCATAGAATTATTTAGTTTGGGCCAATGTATTTAGATATGGGAATACATTTCACATGATTAATATGCATTCTAAAATAGAGTGTATGATATTTAATCCATAGAATTGTATAGTTTGGGCCAATGTATTTAGATATGGGAATACATTTCACATGACTATATGCATTCTAAAATAGAGTGTATGATATTTAATCCATAGAATTGTTTAGTTTGGGCCAATGTATTTAGATATGGGGATACATTTCACATGATTAATATGCATTCTAAAATAGAGTGTATGATATTTAATCCATAGAATTGTTTAGTTTGGGCCAATGTATTTAGATATGGGAATACATTTCACATGATTAATATGCATTCTAAAATAGAGTGTATGATATTTAATCCATAGAATTGTTTAGTTTGGGCCAATGTATTTAGATATGGGAATACATTTCACATGACTATATGCATTCTAAAATAGAGTGTATGATATTTAATCCATAGAATTGTTTAGTTTGGGCCAATGTATTTAGATATGGGGATACATTTCACATGATTAATATGCATTCTAAAATAGAGTGTATGATATTTAATCCATAGAATTGTTTAGTTTGGGCCAATGTATTTAGATATGGGGATACATTTCACATGATTAATATGCATTCTAAAATAGAGTGTATGATATTTAATCCATAGAATTGTTTAGTTTGGGCCAATGTATTTAGATATGGGAATACATTTCACATGACTATATGCATTCTAAAATAGAGTGTATGATATTTAATCCATAGAATTGTTTAGTTTGGGCCAATGTATTTAGATATGGGGATACATTTCACATGATTAATATACATTCTAAAATAGAGTGTATGATATTTAATCCATAGAATTATTTAGTTTGGGCCAATGTATTTAGATATGGGAATACATTTCACATGATTAATATGCATTCTAAAATAGAGTGTATGATATTTAATCCATAGAATTGTTTAGTTTGGGCCAATGTATTTAGATATGGGGATACATTTCACATGATTAATATGCATTCTAAAATAGAGTGTATGATATTTAATCCATAGAATTGTTTAGTTTGGGCCAATGTATTTAGATATGGGAATACATTTCACATGATTAATATACATTCTAAAATAGAGTGTATGATATTTAATCCATAGAATTGTTTAGTTTGGGCCAATGTATTTAGATATGGGGATACATTTCACATGATTAATATGCATTCTAAAATAGAGTGTATGATATTTAATCCATAGAATTGTTTAGTTTGGGCCAATATATTTAGATATGGGGATACATTTCACATGATTAATATGCATTCTAAAATAGAGTGTATGATATTTAATCCATAGAATTTTATAGTTTTGGCCAATGTATTTAGATATGGGAATACATTTCACATGATTAATATGCATTCTAAAATAGAGTGTATGATATTTAATCCATAGAATTGTTTAGTTTGGGCCAATATATTTAGATATGGGGATACATTTCACATGATTAATATGCATTCTAAAATAGAGTGTATGATATTTAATCCATAGAATTGTATAGTTTTGGGCCAATGTATTTAGATATGGGAATACATTTCACATGATTAATATGCATTCTAAAATAGAGTGTATGATATTTAATCCATAGAATTTTATAGTTTTGGCCAATGTATTTAGATATGGGGATACATTTCACATGATTAATATGCATTCTAAAATAGAGTGTATGATATTTAATCCATAGAATTGTTTAGTTTGGGCCAATGTATTTAGATATGGGGATACATTTCACATGATTAATATGCATTCTAAAATAGAGTGTATGATATTTAATCCATAGAATTGTTTAGTTTGGGCCAATGTATTTAGATATGGGGATACATTTCACATGATTAATATGCATTCTAAAATAGAGTGTATGATATTTAATCCATAGAATTTTATAGTTTTGGCCAATGTATTTAGATATGGGAATACATTTCACATGATTAATATGCATTCTAAAATAGAGTGTATGATATTTAATCCATAGAATTGTTTAGTTTGGGCCAATATATTTAGATATGGGGATACATTTCACATGATTAATATGCATTCTAAAATAGAGTGTATGATATTTAATCCATAGAATTGTATAGTTTTGGGCCAATGTATTTAGATATGGGAATACATTTCACATGATTAATATGCATTCTAAAATAGAGTGTATGATATTTAATCCATAGAATTTTATAGTTTTGGCCAATGTATTTAGATATGGGGATACATTTCACATGATTAATATGCATTCTAAAATAGAGTGTATGATATTTAATCCATAGAATTGTTTAGTTTGGGCCAATGTATTTAGATATGGGAATACATTTCACATGATTAATATGCATTCTAAAATAGAGTGTATGATATTTAATCCATAGAATTGTTTAGTTTGGGCCAAAGTATTTAGATATGGGAATACATTTCACATGATTAATATGCATTCTAAAATAGAGTGTATGATATTTAATCCATAGAATTATTTAGTTTGGGCCAATGTATTTAGATATGGGAATACATTTCACATGACTATATGCATTCTAAAATAGAGTGTATGATATTTAATCCATAGAATTGTTTAGTTTGGGCCAATGTATTTAGATATGGGAATACATTTCACATGATTAATATGCATTCTAAAATAGAGTGTATGATATTTAATCCATAGAATTGTATAGTTTTGGCCAATGTATTTAGATATGGGGATACATTTCACATGATTAATATGCATTCTAAAATAGAGTGTATGATATTTAATCCATAGAATTTTATAGTTTTGGCCAATGTATTTAGATATGGGGATACATTTCACATGATTAATATGCATTCTAAAATAGAGTGTATGATATTT